>NC_092278.1:24698042-24788042 GCF_036320965.1 Panulirus ornatus
TGAGGCCAGCATTGTGAGGAATGGCTTCCTCCCAGACCCAGATGATGATACACGTGTGTTTGTTGTCGTGCGTCGAGGTAGTGATGGTCGCGTTGAGCCAGTGTGTGTCGTGGTGCCTGCTGGACTGAGGTCGTACTGTGTCGTGTTATGGCGTCATGACGACCACGGGCCCACCCGAGGTGCGGAGCTGGGGTCGGCCAGCATGATGAAGCCCCTCAGGTCTCAAGTTAGTTTTAGTAAGGAGCGAAACTTTACCTTCCGCCGCAAGACTGATAGTTTCAGGGAGAAGAAGGATGACGAGGTTGACAGAGATAAGGATAAGAGTAAAGGTAAAGATAAGGAGAAGAAGGGAGGAGATGCTCACCAGATTACCTCCGCCCTGGCCTCCTCCCTGGCTGCCACTCTCTCTCCCTTCTCTTCCTTCGTCTCCTCACACTCCCCCAGGGGGAGTCGCAAGCCCTCGCCCAGCCCCACTTTCTCCCGACGTTCCAGCCCTCCCTCGCCCAGGGTGCAGGAGGCAGCCCCCCACCCGCTCCTGCCGGTGCCAAGGACCAACTCCTTCTCTCATAGGAACGCCCCTCAGCCTCAGCATCCTAAGGCTCGCACCAACTCCTTCAACCTACCGTCCTCCTCCAGGGGTTCTGGAGGCTCGCCCCGGCCCTCGAGCAGCCCCAGCCCCTCACCCTCGGCCTCCAGCCCCTCCCTCAGCCCCACCACCAGCCGCTCGGACAGCTCCTCCTCCGTCAGCGACGAGGACGGTGGGGGCCAGCAGGCCAGGCTGCCGCTAACAGGATGCCGACCCAAGATTCGAGTCTCGTCAGAGGACGATGACCTCCTGGGGACCACGTCTGGGGCGGAGGAGGGAGGCACAGCACCAGGGCAGGACAAGGCTGGGGAGGAAGAACACGAGGAGAAAACTCCCCCGGGGCCAAGAGTCCTCCCCTACAGGATAGAGGAAGGTTGGCAAACTCACCATTCCACAGACACAGTGGCCAAGCATAGGTAAGCCTACCCTCCCTCATACTTCCGTTTTCTGTTTTTAGAATTTTTTTTGTATGATTAATGATAAATGTTTCTTGCAAGTTGATAACGCTTGAGTTACCAGTAAAGTAACTGTCAGTCATTTATAACGTTCACCCGAAAAGCTTCAAGTTTCACGTACTTTGACCTTCCATACAACAGATATTAATGTTTGAGCATATTGAACTGTCTGGGACGTAATGAAGGTTGTTTACTGCTGACCATCTTTCGCCCCAGCAAGTGTAACACCAGTCTCGTCCAGAGATGTGATTCAGGGTGACTTGTTGTGTTGCAAGACGTGTGGCAACACTAGGATGTTCTTGACCTGCTGGGTAGTCGTCATTCTGTGTTGCTTCATATAATGGTCATGTAACTGTACTCATCATCTGCTCGTACATGACTGGAAACATGTGTTTGTCAAATATGATCGGCGGCATCTCGTAATTTCCTTATATATATATATATATATATATATATATATATTATATATATATATATATATATATATATATATATATATATATATATCTTTCTTTCAAACTATTCGCCATTTCCCGCGTTAGCGAGGTAGCGTTAAGAACAGAGAACTGGGCCTTTGAGGGAATATCCTCACCTGGCCCCCTTCTCTGTTCCTTCTTTTGGAAAATTAAAAAAAATAATGAGAAGGGAGGATATATATACGTGTGTGTGTGTGTGTGTGTGTGTGGTCATGTTTGTAATGACTCCTATTTTTGTACACAATGATCACTTCCATCTTCCAACATATGCAAAGTGAATAATGTTAGTCGGTTTGGGTCACCAGGTTGTTGTTGTAAACTGATATACGAGTCCAGATGTTAATGATTGGTATCTATGATGTAATTTTCTATGTTATCATAATTTTATCTAAAAGATCCCTAGAATATAATAAATCAATTGTTTAGAATTTGATGTCCTTAAAAAGTGTAGGATCTGGTTTACATTTTGATCCTTTGTATCTTTAGAATTTGAAGAGCCAGATTTCTAGATGAGTTTATCGTATATCTAAAATGTGATGAATTACGTCTTTTGATTTTGATGATTAACAACTTTAGAAAAAAAGGTGTTTAGATTTAGATTATCTATATCTGCAGGATTTCATGTATAATGTACCTAAATATGATCATTGATATACTTAGAACTTGATGAAACACTTGTTTAGATTTAGAACATTCATATTTTTCTTGAATTTTGATGTGTGTGTGTGTGTGTGTGTGTGTGTGTGTGTGTGTGTGTGTGAAACCCTGTATAACAGAGAGATCTGTGGAGAGTTTACCAGAAGCACTTATCCTGAGTGAACTTTAAGGTTACCTGTAGTGTACCTGAAGATGTTAAGTCTTTACTGCAATGATGATAATTTATCTTCAGTCATTCTTACATTATGTTGATGCCTCATGTTCTGCAGTACTGGTCAATATATGATTTTTATTTCCAACTTACATAAGTTGACTCAGATTAAAGAAATGTTCTCATAGTTCTGACTATAATTTCTGTATTGGCTGTATCATCATAAGACAGAGGGACAGTATACATGGTAGATGTATAAGATGTATGTATCACTTGTTTAGTTTACCATGTGTATACATCTGAGCCTCGACATATTACACGCGTAGCCTCCCTCTCCCATCTCCTCGTTATGGTATTTGAGAGAGGCTGTTGGAACTACCAATTACCCTGTTAGGAGCAAGACCCGCACGTTGTTTGTGTGTGTGCATTAGTCTGTAATTACTTAAATATTGATATATCAAGACTGGGTCTCTCAGTGTCGTATGGTTTTATTGCTGGTAAGCAACATGTTGCCACACTTCATTGTGAGAAGATAGAAAGAAAATTCAGTTTTCTGAATGAAGTCTGAAAACAGTTTTCACTCAATTTTTTTTTTTTTTAATTTGAATGAATATTCTTCCGTCGTATATCGTACGTCAGGTAGCGGGGTCGCTAATTGGGGTCCCGTGGGTGTCGTAAGGGAGCCCAAAGTGTCGTACCGCTCCAACTCTGGTTCCCCATTACGCCAGATATACTTTTATCCTCTTTTTTTTTACATGGAGTATAATGATAGTGTTGTGGGGCGGTGCTGGCCGGGTATGTGTGCAAGGACCTGTTTGTGGTTGTAGCCCAGTTGTAGAGAGAGAGACATGATACATAACTGGTTTTTATATACAAGTTGCAATCTCTTAGGAGTACTTGTACCCGGCGGGTCACGTTGGGGGAAGGATCTGTCTTCCCGACGTGTCACTGTCGATCTTAGAGCTGGGAATCAGCCTAGCCTGGTGGTAGGGTTCTTTCTTCCTGACGTGTTGATGACGTCATTGTGGGTTGCTAACGGTCGTGTTTATGACGTCACTGCTTAGGGTTGTCAACGGGCGTGTTGATGGCGTCATTTGTTAGCATTACTAACGTTGTTGATAACGTTGTTGATAACGGGTGTTGATGATGTCACTGGTCAGCATTACCAACGGTCGTGTTGATGTCACTGGTCAGTATTACCAACGGTCGTGTTGAAGACGTCACTGGTGAGGGTTACCAACGGTCATATTGTCTGGCATATATCTCTCCGGGGATCACTTTACCTGGCTGCTGCCATGCGCAGCTCTCTCTCTCTCTCTCTCTCTCTCTCTCTCTCTCTCTCTCTCTCTCTCTCTCTCTCTCTCTCTCTCTCTCTCTCTCAGAAAGTTAAGTGATGTAAGCAGATGATTGTCATGTTTATACTGAATATAAAGGTCATAGATGATAGCACCATAGAGAAGTATACAAGAATATATAGACAATAATTTGCTTATGAAAAATGATTCTATGTAGATATACATAACATAAGAGGTGATTTCACACGGATTTTAGCACATCAGAAATGTTTTCTGTTGAATTTAAATAAAACTTTGATATAAAACTATGATGTTATGCATAGTGTGTTGTGGAACCATTATGGCTCAGTTATCCTTACATATGTAGTGAGTAACAGACAGTTTTAGTGGCCCGGGGGTAGACAGTGTCTAACATATAGATGATGTGTCGTATATAGACGAGAAATGTTAGCCCATAGATAGTTAGATGGTTCAGTCCACATATAGACAGAATATCTGTTCCATAGACAGAAGGAATGTCCTTCCATAGACAATGTCTCGTCCATAGATGGAAACAAATTCAATTTTTCTCTTTTTTTTTTCCAGGTAAGAATGAGGATGATGATGACGTCATTCTTGGAGTCGGTATTTGGAGTAAGTCAATCTTTTGTTTTGGAGTTGGTGAGTCATGATTCATAAGGACATTTATGATGGTAGTATGATACCCTACAAATCCCCATTAATGTATATATATATATATATATATATATATATATATATATATATATATATATATATATATATATATATATTTGTTCACCGTTTCTCACAAAGCGGGGTAGCGCCAGGAATACAAGAAATGGCCTCACTCGCTGTCATCCACCTTCTTGCTGTCATGTATAATGCAACGAAAACAGGGTCGTGTATCCACATGAGGCCCCACACACCTCTCATTAGCTTCCCCAGACCGCTTCGTGTGCACTGGTGTAACCCATTAACAGCACGTCGCCCCCTTTATACCACATTTCTAGTTCGTTTTATCCCGTGCACTTCTTCGTAGTCCGCCTCTCCTTATTCATTGTGTCTTCATTATCAAACCATTTATGACGCTGTCTTTAACCGTCTCAACCCTACACTTGTTACTGCCACACCTCCATCTCTGTGTTAGATCTGACACGATCGACCTTCCTCATACCACCTTCCGTCCTCAAGTATGTCATCTACAACACAGTCACCCGCGTCTGTACGACAGTGCTAGACTGTGTCATCTTATGAACAATAACTCAACTTCTTCCTTTCACACGGCGTCCCAGACTCAGGCACCAACTGCTACAGTTTCTCCCTCCAGTCTGCCACCAGAGCCGTGCCATCAGTAAACAGCAGCCGACTCACCCACCTTCCAGGATCTACCTGAACCATAACATAACTCGTCTGTGTAACACCCTGACGGTCACCGCCCCAGCCATACACACAGGAACCTACCATGACGATACCACTACCTCCTGACGTAGGCCCTCCACCGTCAGAACACATGAAGCCACTCCCCCCCGCTGGTACACACGTCTGATTCTCGTGATAGATGAGACTCGTCACGTTGTTGTTGTTGTTGTTGTAGGTTTTCTACATGTCAGTTAGACCTTCCATGAAGCACGACAGTCATCCCGGTCATGATGGCCTGTCGGTACTCCGCTGACTGATGCAGCCTCCACCTTCCCCATCACCACTTCCCTCCCTCCCTCCCTCACACACACCTCACCAGGTACACTACACTCAACAAACGCACATCCGGAAGTCAAACGCTCATCTCCCCCACCCTCTCTCTCTCTCTCTCTCTCTCTCTCTCTCTCTCTCTCTCTCTCTCTCTCTCTCTCTCTCTCTCTCTCTCCCTCTCCCAAATGCACTCCGCCAACGCTCAGATGCCCCACTGTAAGACCTCCGTCCACTGGTAGTCCTAAGTAACCCGTTAGCAACACTGGCACAGCCTGTGTTGAAGACTTCACCTGTGGTGTCGTCTGACACAGCAACACACCTTTGACACGCTCCTTCTTCACTTTCACCAACCCCTTATATATATATGTGTATATATATATATATATATATATATATATATATATATATATATTCCTCACTACAAATGGTTATTACAGTATTTACCTGCCTTACTGTACATGGCTGGTGTACTATATATCACTGTGTCTGATATCGCTCACAGTCATTCTCTAGCTCTGTCTGTCTGTCTGTCTGTTTTAACAAATGTAGTGATTAAAAAGATGAAAACATCCTGTTGGAAAATCTGTGTAGGTATGGAGTGTACCATACAGAACAGACTGGCTGATCAAACTTATATCTCTCCTTGTGAAAGCAGTAAAGAAATATCAGAACATTGTGCAAATATGTAGAACATATTCTACAACTATGTAGGACATTCTACAACTGTGTAGGACATTTTACAACTATGTAGGACATTCTACAACTATGTAGGACATTCTACAACTGTGTAGGACATTCTGTAAATGATGTTAGCTTCATACATGTCCTGCAGTAATAAAGGGGAGGACAGTGTGCAAGTGTTAGACATTCCCAGATCACAAGGCTAGCAGGAGATTGGTTGTGTGTGCCCAGGAATGTACTAGCAAGGATTAGATTCGCACATGATTGGGTAAGACGGACTGGGAGGGGCAGATCAAGGCTCTGTGTGCCTTATGTAAGGCTTATCTGTTACTCAGTATCGAAGTTTCGACCGTTACTCTTCCATGATTGGAGAACGACTATACCTGTGTTGACGCTCCAGCCTGCCAGCGTTCACTTGCACGGACGCAAAGTTGTGGGAGACTTGTCCTGCTGTGACGAGGTAAGGAATGCTTCGTGAGGCAGTGTTGCTTAGTTCACCGGAGGCAGTAATAAGCTGGCTATTTTTTTGAGTCAGTTTATATCTTAGATCGTCTCGGTCTTCAGTAAGCAGGTGGATGGACTCACGTGTCGCTATCTTGTGAGTCAATAGTCACTTTCGTATTTCGTAAATCGCTCGTCCAAGTTTTGTCTTATTATTTTCTATGTTTTCGGAAGGTGTGACCAAGGCTGAAATACGTGACCAGAAAGTTAGTCTTGTGCTTAAGGCAGTTGTCAGGTCACCTCCAGGATGGTCCAACGAGAAGCATTAGGGAATGATGTGTGTCAGTCACTACATCAGGGGAGCCATAATGTAGAGTTTGCGTAGGTTTACACAAGACTGTCTACATCAGAGAGACACTGGACGAGGCTGGAAGCTGAGTCATACAGTTTTCGTTGTCTTAGATAAAGCTGTACTGATTGAAAACATAGACTTCACAGGAATAGACATATTTAAGATATAAACATGACAGACATAGATGTATTGAAGACATATACCACAGACGTAGGCATTTAGTCTCCTGGTAGCACACAAGAACCGTTCCAGTGTTGCTGCTGAAGCCCAGGCATCACCTGAGGAGGGAGAGATGCATTGTGGCAGTCTGCATGAAGAAGCTGCTGCTCCTGTAGTTTACTCTTGTACTGCAAGAATCCACCTAATGTTTTCCAGAGCTTCAGATGAAACAAAGGGAATGTTTGTATTATTCTTCCAGGCACCTGGAAGCTTTCCTGGAATGCCATAGACAGCAGAAATGCCTTACATATGACGATAGAACCAAAACTTAAAGAGTACCGTACGAGTAGAGACGACAGAAGCATCTTACGAGTGAAAACCTGTAGAACATGTGAATTTCATAACATAAGAGACACCAGCAGAAACCACACACACACACACACACCTATCCAGTCTTACATATAGTAATGGAAAGTGTGTGGATGATTTCATGTGTCCAAACTGTTGCTCAGAAGAGCCATATAGATGGTTGTGAGAACCTTACAACCCCGTGACACAAGACAGGTAGGTGTTATGGGTGAAGCGGGGAACCTGCACACCTGAAGACTGGAAGTACACTTTGTACACTCTGGATCTTATCAAGTTCTTGACGGAACTTTCCATTTAACGAGGAACTTCCACAGAAACAAACGCACGTCTCATGAATCATTCCACCACGAGAATGTTGTGAACGACTTGAGCGTTCCACTGGTGACCATATGAGCACATGACACCGACCTAGGAAGGTTATACGTCACATCACAACGTCATGAACAACAGACACTCAGCAGGAGGACACACATCATCCCAGACAGACCCTGCAGACACCAGCCACACACATATCAGGTCACCAGACAGTAAAGGGGGAAGGCGGGAGGTGTAGAATGAGTGCGGGTTATCCTGCCGTACCTGACCAGCGCCTCCCTCCCTCCTTGTGTAAGCCACCAGCAGGAGGACACGACCCTCGGGTGTGACGTCTGCGTTATCGTAGCTTCCTCCTGCTAGGTGCTGCCTGAACTGTGTGTCCGTCTGTCGTCTGTGTCGCCTCGCCAGGTGCTGCCTCCCTCATATCTCTGCATGGTGGCTGGTCGTCTCTCACTCCTCGAACTTCTCATTATCTCCCCTCTTTCGTGTGTGTCCCCCACACTCCCTTGAGTGGCCCTGGCGCGTATCTCTCCCCTCACCGGGGCTTCTCCCACCATTCATTGTCTCTTATCTCTTTCCCTTCACCAGTCTCTGCCTCTCTCTCTCTACTCTCTATCCTTATCTGGTTCCCAAGGCTTTCCTCAGTGGACCTACTTCCTTCTCTCTCCCATGTTTCCTTATCTCCCCATATTCCGTACCTCCCCTTACTCCTTATCTGCCTAGCTCATTCCCTATCTTCCCTTCTCCCTGTCACCCGTGAGCCACTGGTGCAGGACACACCCTTTCTGCCTTCCGGTCCAGCCGTGTTTCCATGCGACGGCCTGAGGGTCTGGAAAGTAGGTCAGGTCGGGGGTCAGACTGGCCTGGGAGGAAGATCCTCTCAGTTCCAGCTCACACCTGGCTCGGTGCTGGAAGGTCTGCCTTGGTCGGTCACACTGGAACAGCAGGGACGCCGTCGCCTGGAAGTTCTTGTACACCTTCACCAACTGGAATACTGATGGAGGATTGTTTGTTGATGCTTGAAATACTTAGACTGATTAGGAAAAGTTGATATTGGTGGAGTTTTGAGGTTTGTGATTAGAGCTGTCATTTCCTGCTCTTGGAATGACGTGGAAAGTTTCCAGTACCTGGAACTGCACGAAGTCTTGACACGATAGATACATTTGCTGCTGCCAAGAAGTCCTCAACCAGTTACCACAGGTGTGTTTTCTTAGTTGTTGTGAGTTTTATTTCCAGTATTTTACATTGTTCCGAGAAATTCGAGATTCCAGCAAGATTCCAGTACCTCAAAAACCAATTTTTGTCACTGGAACTTTAATCGAACTCCTGCCTTGTCTTGTGTAGTTAGTAATCGCGGTTTTAAAGAGGATTTTAGATTCTGTTTTTCTGACAGGCGTTTGAAAATCTGGGAGCAGATGGAGGGACAGTTTTGTTTACCATCGTTGAAGGTTGAGGAGTGAGTGAGTCACTTTCCTGGAGTGACCACGTGAAGTGTTGCAGGGAGGTCGTGGTGGAAGACGTTCCCTGTGTTGATCGTTCCCTCGTGATTGAGAATCGTTCCAGGTCATCACGGCCGCCCTGGTACTTGGCTGTCCTGGTACTTGGCTGTACTGGTCCTTGGCTGTACTGGTCGGGTCTTGGTCAGTCATCCGCTGCGCTACACACCTGTGTCCCACACTTGCCTGACCTTTATCCTGTGTATAACATTCTCGGTCTCTCTCTCTCTCTCTCTCTCTCTCTCTCTCTCTCTCTCTCTCTCTCTCTCTCTCTCTCTCTCTCTCTCTCTCGTGCCAGAGAGGGACCAGCCAGCTTCCCTGCCAACAAGAGGTTCCTTCCTAATTACGTAAGCATCTGCAAGGCTGTATAAGGTTGACCCGTGTTCACAGTCTTATGATTACAGGTACAACATGATGTCATTACAGGTACAACATGATGTCATTACAGGTACATCACATTACAGGTACAACATGATGTCATTACAGGTACAACACATTACAGGTACAGCATGATGTCATTTGAACTGTCTTTCACAGCTCAACATGGTTATTAGGGTGATGGCTTCCAGATGAAGTACATAACGACAGTTTAATAATAACTTGGTGTTGTTTACCTTCGAAGATAAAGAGACACTTGCACGTCCAGATTCCGTCAAGAGGTTCCAAACTTCCGTTGGTGATCGTCCAAAACCTTTATGCGACTTCCAGAAGGTTTGGTTGAGGACAAGAACCTCAACTCAACTCGTACCGCTTTTGCAACACTTTTATTGTAACACTGATTATTGAACTTGTGTATCTCTTGTATGAACGTTGTTCTGAACTTGCGTGAACTTTATAGTACGAATATTGAACTTGAGGAAATGATTACATCAAGTATGTTGTGTGTGTAGGTTGGTGTGTGTGTGTGTAGTGTTGATCAAGTGTGTTGTGTGTGTGTAGTGTTGATCAAGTGTGTTGTGTGTGTGTAGTGTTGATCAAGTGTGTTGTGTGTGTGTAGTGTTGATCAAGTGTGTTGTGTGTGTGTAGTGTTGATCAAGTGTGTTGTGTGTGTGTAGTGTTGATCAAGTGTGTTGTGTGTGTGTAGTGTTGATCAAGTGTGTTGTGTGTGTGTAGTGTTGATCAAGTGTGTTGTGTGTGTGTAGTGTTGATCAAGTGTGTTGTGTGTGTGTAGTGTTGATCAAGTGTGTTGTGTGTGTGTAGTGTTGATCAAGTGTGTTGTGTGTGTGTAGTGTTGATCAAGTGTGTTGTGTGTGTGTAGTGTTGATCAAGTGTGTTGTGTGTGTGTAGTGTTGATCAAGTGTGTTGTGTGTGTGTAGTGTTGATCAAGTGTGTTGTGTGTGTGTAGTGTTGATGCAGCCACAGTATTGGCAGGTTGCTGGTTGGCTGGTAATATCGATCCGTCGTCATCGTCCAGGAAGGTCGTTACCTTATCCAAGCGGTCAAGGGTCAGGCGGGCCGGGCAAACACTACCTCTGACAACCTTTCCTGAAAGCCTTTACCCTGCAATATCCCCCCCCCCCCCCCGTGGTGGGTGGGGGGGGGGGGGTGTAGAAACCATTACCCTACGCTGGGTGGCAGGGGAGGGTGGCAGTGTGTGTCGTGTTCCAGCCGACGCCAGACGCTTCTGCCTTCGGGTCTGGAAACTTGTGTTACGCGTTTCTTCATGATAACATGTGTTTGGTGTCTGCAACTTATTAACAACTGTAAACAACAACTGTAAACAGCAAATGTGAACATGTGATGAGAGGGTATTACTCGCTGGTTTGGCCCGTGTCTGGAGTACTGGAAATGCCACCCTCACCATTGTTGTACGCTGTGGAGACACAATGACTGGGGAGGGTTTGTAGGGTAGACCTTGTGATAACCACGACACACACAACCACTGGACTACAAGTGTTGTTGTGTGTGAACATGGAAGTCCTGGTGGAACAGTCAGAGCCTGAGGTTCGTGTGTGTGTAGTCATGACCAGGTGTCGCTTGTGTGGCTATGTAAGTATGACACCAGCTGGTGCTGGAGCAAACTGGCTTGTTTACCATGTTGACACACAAGTTCACAACGAAATGTTCAAGACTTACCACAAACTCTGTAATGTCAAATGTATGAACTTAACATTCATTTTTTTTTTAATGAGGTGTTTTTGTTATGGTGTTATGTATGCATGAACATTATACAAGGAATTAAACCTTAAATTTCATTTACAAATTGGAGATTGCCAACTGTGATTATTGAACGATCATAAATTTTGTATTTTAGATTTTCCTAATTAGGGAATAAGGTCAGACTGAAGGCAGATGTGTAATTACTGATTGGGGGAACGTTAATGGCTGTTAAGGCATGAACTAGGTTGTTTCAGGTCATGTGTGAACTTTCATTCTCTCTCTCTCTCTCTCTCTCTCTCTCTCTCTCTCTCTCTCTCTCTCTCTCTCTCTCTCTCTCTCTCTCTCAGCAGGACATAGTAAGAGGTTGTCTGAAGGACTTGTGGTACAGTATCCATTACCATCAAGGACCGAGTTGTGGAGGGTGGCCCCCCCCCTCACACACACACACACACACACACACACACACACACACACGGCTCGAGAACCTTTCATCTTGCTTCTTCTTCCCTCCTTCCTCATGTACTCCATCCTTCTAGATGCTCTAGCTAGGTCGTGTCCAGAAGTAGGTTGTCTTCCTCCATCAAGTCCTCACTCGTAGATGCTCGAGTCTTCCTTCTTGACCATTCTTCCCTCTAGATACTTTCTCCTCATCTAGACCTTTCCACCCTCTTGATACTTTTTCCTCCATCTAGACCCCAGCTCCTACCACAGGAACCCCCCCCCCCCTGCATTGCCAGACTGCATGTGTAGTGATGTTGTTATCTTCTATGTTATACTCTGGCCTTCAAGATACTCCTCCTTCTTGACCCAGTCTTCCCTCTCTGTACATCATCCCTCTAGGTCCTCCCAGGTCACCCCGCCATCTAGTTACCTCCATCCTAGACTCGTCCTTCTCTGGAAATACATCACATTACGTTCAGGAAGTTTGTTGTGACGATACGTATACTACGTATATGACCATCATGTCTTTCCTCACGTAAATGTTTGTGATGATGAACGAAAAGAAAGAAAACTGGTTTGATATTTGTATGTTTAAGAAGGTCAGGTCAGGTCATGTGTTGTGGTGATCGTATGTATGAAGGGTTGGTCAGGTCAGGTCATGTGTTGTGGTGATCGTATGTATGAAGGTCAGGTCAGGTCATGTGTTGTGGTTATCATACGTATGTGTTCTTGGGCAACATCCTGGGCGAGAGTTCCCGCCACATGTCTCCGCCAGGCTGTGCGACCTCTGTGACGTCACGGGGCTGGCGGGGACCCAGCTGGGTATATATAACTGTGCGTCTCGGCACGACGCCATTTTTGAACGATTTTGATCATGATTTTTAAATATCTTTTGTGCGAGTTATTTGATGGTGTGTATGTGTGTGTGTGTGTGTGTGTGTGTGTATGTGTGTGTGTGTATGTGTGTGTGTGTGTGTGTATGTGTGTATGTGTGTGTGTGTGTGTGTGTGTGTATGTGTGTGTGTAATCATGAAGATAATAATGATAATTATAATCACATGAACACACCAGCGACGGATTCCACGTACAACTTGACCCTGGTTGTAGCCCGCTCATCTACACCAGTAGACTCCGTTGTACGTCCGTCCGTCCGTCCGTCCGTCGTACGTACGTCGGACGGACGGAGACTCGTATCTTCCTGGGCGTCGCGAGATGTTCATTCCACGAATTATTTTGTTTTCGCCATTTTCACCAGTGACCTACAGCAGGTCCCCCCCCCCACCCCCCCACCTCCCCCCCTGCACGACAAAGCCCCAGTGTCAGCGAGGGAAGACCCCCCCACCCCCCCCCACCCCCCCACCGCCGCCATCTTGGCCGCTCTCCTGCCGTTTGTGTAAGCCCTCTATCCCCCCTCCTCCACCCCCCCCCCACCCCCGTGCTACAGGGTCGGTCATGACGTCATAGGTCAGCAGGAAGCGTGACTTGCGTACGGGTTAGTGAAGAGTGCGTATGGGATGCGTATGAGTGTTGGCCATGACTGAGTGCGTATTGTGTTTTGGGCGGGGGGGGGGGGGGATAGTGTTGGTGTCATAAATGGCGTATATGCGTCAGGTGGGTGGGTCCGTCAGTGGACGGAAAGGAGTACAGTATCGTGGAGGGACGTTCCATCCACAATAAAAGAATTCCTTTCCCTGCTGCTGGTTGGAGCGCAGCCTTCACGTGCGGGAAATGGCGACCCGTAGCCCGGGTCATGGCGGACGTCATGAAACACAGCAAGAAATTACTCCTGTGTTTGTTGCCCACATACATACATACATGTATACATGCATGCATACATACATACATACATACATACATACATACATAACGTCGGAAGGAAGGCCAGACGTGTAGCATATTGTGTAGCTAAGGTGGACGCCACGTGTTGTGAGCCTACATCATGACCACCAGTTGTGTGAGTTATCGGCACAACAGCAACCTTACACTGATGAACCAGTGACCAAACACCTTCAGTGTTGTAACCTCACGACACAGTGGTAGCCTGTAGTGTTGTAACCTCACGACACAGTGGTAGCCTGTAGTGTTGTAACCTCACGACACAGTGGTAGCCTATAGTGTTGTGACCTCACGACACAGTGGTAGCCTGTAGTGTTGTGACCTCACGACACAGTGGTAGCCTATAGTGTTGTAACCTCACGACACAGTGGTAGCCTGTAGTGTTGTAACCTCACGACACAGTGGTAGCCTATAGTGTTGTGACCTCACGACACAGTGGTAGCCTGTAGTGTTGTAACCTCACGACACAGTGGTAGCCTATAGTGTTGTAACCTCACGACACAGTGGTAGCCTGTAGTGTTGTGACCTCACGACACAGTGGTAGCCTATAGTGTTGTAACCTCACGACACAATGGTAGCCTGTAGTGTTGTAACCTCACGACACAATGGTAGCCTGTAGTGTTGTAACCTCACGACACAGTGGTAGCCTATAGTGTTGTGACCTCACGACACAGTGGTAGCCTGTAGTGTTGTAACCTCACGACACAGTGGTAGCCTGTAGTGTTGTGAGCCTACAACATACATCACCTGTGGCTTCATCTACCGACACACACACACACACACACACACACACACACACACACACACACACACACTGTTGTGTGCCCTTACGACATATAATCAGGTCATCATAACCCAGAGCTGAACTGTCGTGTGTAGGGTCGTACCGTTATGCCCAAAGGTCGTATCGTGGTTCATGGTCGTACCGTTGTGGTTAATGGTCGTACCGTTGTGGTTAATGGTCGTACCGTTATGGTTAATGGTCTTACCGTTGTGGTTAATGGTCGTACCCTTGTGGTTAATGGTCGTACCCCTGCGGTTAATGGTCGTACCCTTGTGGTTAATGGTCGTACCGTTGTGGTTAATGGTCGTACCCCAGTGGTTAATGGTCGTACCCTTGTGGTTAATGGTCGGCTTGGTCCTCACAGGAGGATCATATGATGTGGTTCACCAAGGTGTAATTAGATGAGGGTCATTTGCATATTCACACGTGAAGATTTCTTCTGTTTCACCAGACTGTACGTTCTCACGCTCTCTGTACCTCACCATGTTCTCTGTACCTCACCATGTTCTCTGTACGTTCTGGCCATGTTCTCTGTACCTCACCATGTTCTCTGTACCTCACCATGTTCTCTGTACGTTCTGACCATGTTCTCTGTACTTCACCATGTTCTCTGTACCTCACCATGTTCTCTGTACCTCACCATGTTCTCTGTACCTCACCATGTTCTCTGTACCTCACCATGTTCTCTGTACTTCACCATGTTCTCTGTACCTCACCATGTTCTCTGTACCTCACCATGTTCTCTGTACCTCACCATGTTCTCTGTACCTCACCATGTTATCTGTACCTCACCATGTTCTCTGTACGTTCTGACCATGTTCTCTGTACCTCACCATGTTCTCTGTACCTCACCATGTTCTCTGTACTTCACCATGTTCTCTGACTTGTTCTTTGTGTTCCTCGGTGTTCGTTCGTAACCAGCTTTCGTCTTGTGGGAAATTAATGACCTGTTAGCCTAGTTAATGGCTGTCCTGTTCAAACGGGACATTGAATCGTTTATAAGCGCCCATGTGTTTCGTGTTGCCAACTCAAACGAAAGTTGGGATATTCAGCGGTGCAAATTGGCAACAGTGAGGGTTTGGGATGGGCGTGGCCTAGACTGCACACAGCCAATCAACGTGGGTCATGCCTGTGGTGCCGGACGCACGATTAACTCTTACATGTCGGTGACGTTTAAGCTGAGGCGGGTGCATGGCATCATGCAGTCCTTGAAGTTAATCTTTACATCAAGGTTGCCTTACTAATAACTAGAGCGGCCTAGGAGAGAACATCTCTGGCAGAATAATCATTATCCATATTACGGCAGTCCAGGCCTGCTCACCATCCGTGACGTCATTGCTTGTGTAACACTTACGTCACTATATCCTTACTTGCGTCCACCCTCAGCCTTTGACCTGTTTACTGATGTCCCTTTCATAAAACCTAAGCTCACAACATGTCTGACTGTGAAGTATCATGTGTTATCATGATACATATGATGATCAGCTGGCAGATAAACTCACCTTGATCCATGTGGCAATCTGCTTTGGTCACGTGACACCGGCCTGGCTCACGACAGTGTCTTCAAACACTTGGCTGCCGACCATTGCTTACGACAACACACACACACACGCGAGCATTTTGAGATACATTTTTTTGCGAGATATTAAAGCTGGAATTATACTTTGATAAACATGTAACCCACCCCTTCCTTCAAGAAGAAAACCTACCAATGTATGCTCATATATCCATTATTATTCATCTCAACATGACAGAGTTAAATTATCATCATTTCAATCTATGTTCTTAGGGGATTACGTATTTGCAGTCCAGAGTTTATTGATGATGAGTTTGAGAAGATATATTCTATTGGATCGAAGTTAAAGTACCCTAGATCTTTCATTGATAAGTCCCTTAAGTTAGCAAAGAAATAATTTTATAGAGTTGAACCCAAACCTCCCATTGACACCAAGAATCTTTTAGTTCTCTCTTTTGATAATAATTTTACTTTACTTCCCATGTTGCTTAAATCCTTTAATGTAAATGTTGCCTTCAGGAACAATAATACTATAGAGAGTATCTTAATCAGGAATTCACCAGAAAATTCTCCTGGATGCATCTATAAAGTGCCATGTAGAAATTGTGATAAGTTTTATGTTGGTCAGACTGGTAAGGATCTTTCTGTTAGACTTAAGCAACATAAATATAGTATAAGAACGGGACAAGAATCAAATGCCTTGTTTAATCACGTTAGAAACTATGATCAATATATAGTATAAGAACACGATAAGAATCAAATGCCTTGTTTAATCACGTTAGAAACTATGATCATTGTATTGACAGGAGTAATGCCATCTAAGTTATTAACTCTATTACCACGAGAAATATCATTGAATCTTCTGTTATCAAATACACAAAGAATTATAATCTTGATATTAGTGATGGTCTATACAAATTAGATAACTTTATTGTTGATAGAATTTGTATAATGATAAGTTTATGAACGCTCGTTGTATGTAGGGGTTTTAAAGGAATTACTGGAGTGCACATGGAATATTATTGTAAACAAAATTATGATATGTGTCTAAACCTCACTCCTACAGGTGTGCCTCTCACCACTCTCCCACAAGTACTCTCACCTTTCCCACCTCTGTCCTCACCACTCACCCAGTACTACCCTCACCACTCTCCCACCACTGTCCTCACCACTCTCCCAGTACTACCCTCACCACTCTCCCACCACTGTCCTCACCACTCTCCCACCACTGTCCTCACCACTCTCCCACCACTGTCCTCATCACTCTCCCACCACTGTCCTCACCACTCTCCCACCACTGTCCTCATCACTCTCCCATCACTGTCCTCACCACTCTTCCAGTACTACCCTCATCACTCTCCCACCACTGTCCTCATCACTCTCCCACCACTGTCCTCACCACTCTCCCACCACTGTCCTCATCACTCTCCCACCACTGTCCTCACCACTCTCCCACCACTGTCCTCACCACTCTCCCAGTACTACCCTCACCACTCTCCCACCACTGTCCTCACCACTCTCCCACCACTGTCCTCACCACTCTCCCACCACTGTCCTCATCACTCTCCCACCACTGTCCTCACCACTCTCCCACCACTGTCCTCATCACTCTCCCATCACTGTCCTCACCACTCTTCCAGTACTACCCTCATCACTCACCCACCACTGTCCTCACCACTCTTCCAGTACTACCCTCACCACTCACCCACCACTGTCCTCACCACTCTCCCAGTACTACCCTCACCACTCACCCAGCACTGTCCTCACCACTCTCCCACCACTGTCCTCACCACTCACCCAGCACTGTCCTCACCACTCTCCCACCACTGTCCTCACCACTCTCCCACCACTGTCCTCACCACTCACCCAGTACTAGCCTCACCACTACCCTCACCACTCACCCATCACTACCCTCACCAGTCAGTCACCCATCATTACCCTCACCAGTCAGTCACCCATCATTACCCTCACCAGTCAGTCACCCATCACTACCCTCACCAGTCAGTCACCCATCATTACCCTCACCAGTCAGTCAGCCAGCACAACACCTCACCAGTCAGTCACCCATCACTACCCTCACCAGTCAGTCACCCATCATTACCCTCACCAGTCAGTCAGCCAGCACAACACCTCACCAGTCAGTCACCCATCACTACCCTCACCAGTCAGTCACCCATCATTACCCTCACCAGTCAGTCAGCCAGCACAACACCTCACCAGTCGTCTCCATGATTGCAGGAAGACGTGTCAGAGCTGCAAGTGTACACGGGAGCTGCACGACGTGTATCATGAAGACTGGGTCAACGTCAGGGAACGGCTGGGTCTGGGCGACTCCTTAGGGTAGGTGGTGTTGCCTCCTCCTGGCCAGCCAGCCAGCCACACCTCCTCATCTTGCACACATTATGTTCAACTTGTATTATGATAGAACTCTTCTTCACCATCTTTGATAATTGAGTAGATTATTGATTTATTATTATAATCATCACTGTATTACACTGTGTGTCTTTCTATAAAGTTATTAATGAGATTATATTCTTATCATTATATATATTAATTATAACATATGTTCCATTTATTCATACAGAAGATTATTCACTATAACAGGTTAAGTGAATGATGGCTGTTTTTGAGTTACTAGATGGAGTGTGTGTGTGTGTGTGTGTGTTTGTACGTCTACCATGTGTTTATGTCTGTAACGAGTGTGTATAGGTATATGGCACATCATGAGTACAAACCTTCCTGCCTCAGGATCACCTCCCACAGCGCTCAGGAAGCCGGCCACGTCCACTGGGCGGGACCGTATGTCAAGATGTATGTGTGGGGTGTGCACAGAACAAGTTGTGAGTGGGGATACAGTGAGGAAGTATGCAGTGTGGGTGTACGGGTCATGTGATAAGATGAATCGATGTGTGAAGTGCTGTTGTCAAGAACGCAGAGGGGAAAGTGTTACTCGTACATACCTGGGGGTTGTAGTTTGTGATGCGTGTATGTCTGGTGGGCTGATGTTTTAGAATGGGTTCGAGGAGCCGATTCTTTTACGCTTGTCGGATCATTTCGGTTTGTGTGTGTTTTGTTAGCGTCTTGTTTGTTGGGGTTGGGCGGGATCTAGCAATATAGGTTGGTGAAGTGTCGGGCAAAGGGAAGGTATCTATAACGAGGAAGGAGGACGGTTATGAAGGAGTGGCTCAGACGGGGAAGGTGTTGTGTTGTTATATGATGATGATTGGCCCAGGATAGTGAGGTGCTGGGTGATATTTTCGTTACAGTGTGCAGGTGTTGAATGTTTGTTGTTGCTAGGAAGCTGGGCATTGTGCTGAGTGCTCTGGTGGATGAAGATTGTGGCTTTATTATATTTACATCTGACAAGGTGGACGAGCATGCAGCTGGGGCTCAGCTTGGGATGGAGGGAACGGATGGATGGTTCGTAGTAGAGAATTCTAGGAGACTTTACCTTGTGCGTATTTGGCATTTGCATAGGAATATTGATCCGTATGTCACGTGCGTACGTGGGTATGTGTGTTCATGTGTTCCTCATGATGCTGGAATATATCAGGAGTGTCGCAGGTTGAGCGTCCGTAGTTGTGTTACTGTACGTTGCTATGGCTGGTAGTGATGATGATGATGATCATGGTGTTCATCTTCACTACAGGAGGAGCAGCAGGGAGCTGTGTCTGCAGGAGGGCTACACCTGGATGCCTCCAGGCCTGACCAGCGAGCAGGTGGGTGGGTTGCTTCCTTTCCTCTGGCTTCCTTGGTTTCCACCTTCGTTATGTTACCCACAAACCTTAGACGGTAAGAGAGGGGCATATACGACAGGTGGAGGGAACATGCTCTCTCTCTCTCTCTCTCTCTCTCTCTCTCTCTCTCTCTCTCTCTCTCTCTCTCTCTCTCTCTCTCTCTCTCAGCCATCATCATTAATCCCAGTTTACCCCAGGAAGTTGCACGGTAGTGTTGACAGGCTGGGCCGGACACTGCTGATGTGTGGTGTGGGCGGGGCCGGACACAGCCATGGGCGTGGCTGGTGGGGTCATGTGGGCGGGGGTGGGAGGATAACTCCCCACCCCGCCACATTAACTTCCCTCCCCGGGCCCACCTAACATTATTATTTTCTAATGTCGTGAGATGTGGTTTGGGTAAGTGTGGTTAGGTTACGTCTGGGTTGGTTAGTTGGTTTGTTAGGTTAGGTTAGGTTAGGGGGTTAGGTTAAGGAAGTTTGTTTACAAAAGGTTGGTTTAGGGTACAGTCTTGCTTGTAGTTAAGATATGTAGGTTAGGTTAGGTTACAGTCGCTCCAGTTATTTTTATTATTATCATTATTGATATTATTATTATTATTATTATTATTATTATTATTATTATTATTATTGTAACATTATTTTATTGTTTTTTAATGTTACAAGCGAGAGCATTAATTTATACTAACATTAGATTTTTTGGTAATATGATAATATTTAGCTCATTCCTTTACCAGTTTGAGAAAGCTTTACTTTTGTAAGAATTAGAAACATAGATAATGTGAAGGATAACGATCATAACCATAGTAATGGTTGTCATAACAATAGTAATGGTTGTCATAACAATAGTAATGGTTGTCATAACAATAGTAATGGTTGTCATAACAATAGTAATGGTTGTCATAACAATAGTAATGGTTGTCATAACAATAGTAATGGTTGTCATAACAATAGTAATGGTTGTCATAACAATAGTAATGGTTGTCATAAGGACATACTGAAATTATTAATATTTTGAGACAATGAAAAACATATGTTGTATTGTGGAAAATTATAATGCAAATTGAAATCATGGGAGACTGGACAATGGTCGGGTATTTGGAGAGCTTTATAAGGTAGATGCTGAGTTCACTACCTGAACTTAATGTAGAAAAACATAAACAACTTTGCACGCGTGATTTTGTCTTGTACACCATTTTTATTACAACGATATCCGTCAAGTCTTCTCTTTATTAATGACAAATATGTAAAGTGTTTATTGCATTATGTTGCATTTTTTAGTGTGTCTTTACAAGTAATTGTAGATTCTGTAAGAGTAAACATATAAACTGTATAGTTATGCCTGCTGAACACCGGTAAAAGGTGGAGACGCGTTTTCTTTAAGGGCTCAAGTGATTCCATTTTCTTCATTTTCTGTATGAGTAGCTTTGACAATATTTATTTTCTTCGTCAGACTTTACAGTTATTTGTAGTCATATTTTATAAGATGCAATATTCTTTATACATTTATAAAGCAGGTTTAACAATGTTTATACAATGAACTCGGCCTTTGATAACAGTACATATATCAAACTGTTTCAAAATGTTGAATTTGAGCACAACGAATTTTTTTGTTAATGTGTAGACAAGTGATTCATACAAACGAGGTGTACAGACAGGGCTTGTGTTGTTAGGTGACGTCATTATAGCTGTGTTTGAATTCGTATCTTGTGGGTTTTACGTCCGTCATATTTTTTTTTTCTATCATTTACAAGAACGTATGAAACTATTATTTATATCACATAAGGTGAGAGAGAGAGAGAGAGAGAGAGAGAGAGAGAGAGAGAGAGAGAGAGAGAGAGAGAGAGTCAGTCCCTGGTGATGATGGAGCACAGCCAGCATGGTCGTGGGTCAGAACACATGATGGTCATGATTGTATATTTACCCGGCAGAAGCAGAATGACGCTTCTCAAGTGGGATGTGATTTACGATTTTGCAGTGGAAATACAATCTTGCGTCCCGCCTCTCTGACGCATTTCCTTGATATAAACACAAGGACGTAACCCTCATAACATGGCTCACGTTAGGCCAGCTGGTGCTGTGGTAAATATTATATGGAAATATAGGATAATAATGTCTTTATGTACATCCGGTCTGGATGTTACGTTACTCGTGTAAGTCTGGACGGTAATGTAGATATGTGTCGTACACATTTGAACGTAAACGTTTACGAACACATTCGTAAGACATTCAGCTCTGGTGTTGAGACGTGAGCTACAGATAACATCAACCATCTGTACAGTTGGTGGAAGATTAATGAGGGTAGAGGGCACTTCCTCGTGTGACATATCCCTCGTATGTGCAGACTGGTTAGCTACCTTCCCGGTCAACACCAGTGGTGGCTGACGTGTGCCTCTGACCACCAGTGTTGTCAGGTTGACCTGCACAGCACGCCTGGTGTAGATGACGTCACAGTCGTAAAGGTTTGTTATGGTTTAGTGTTGAGGGTTGAGTGCTGGTGGTGTTGGAGGCCGCCACACCACACCTGACTGTGGTGGTGTTGGAGGCCGCCACACCACACCTGACTGTGGTGGTGTTGGAGGCCACCACACCACACCTGACTGTGGTGGTGTTGGAGGCCGCCACACCACACCTGACTGTGGTGGTGTTGGAGGCCGCCACACCACACCTGACTGTGGTGGTGTTGGAGGCCACCACATCACACCTGACTGTGGTGGTGTTGGAGGCCGCCACATCACACCTGACTGTGGTGGTGTTGGAGGCCGCCACACCACACCTGACTGTGGTGGTGCATCATGACCACACGACTCTTGTGGCTCAGTTCAGCTGTATACCATTTACTGAACAAAGTTGTCGGTGTAACAAGTAACCAACCACACCGTTCCAGAAGCAGGCACGTCTTGACCTAGAGAGAGAGAGAGAGAGAGAGAGAGAGAGAGAGAGAGAGTAGTTCCTGGTGATGGTGCAGACTGCCACAGAGAAATGACCACTATATCTGAACATATTCAAAGTTTGGAACATTACAAATACTGAAGTAATTCATGTGTTGTTGTGGGCGTCACATGAACGTGTCTTGCTCGTGTGTAAGTCAGTTCGTACGTTCGTTGCTCATCTTGTTGTTGTTGTGCTTTAAGACAGACCACAACCTCATAACATCTGGAACCAGGAGAAGCAGTCTGAGGCTTCTCTGAATTATAGGAAATTATTATTATTATTATTATTATTATTATTATTATTATTATTATTATTATTATTATTATTATTATTTTACGTTTACTGGATCGTATTCCTTATTTCTTGTTTACTTTTATAGTTAGTATCTCTTTGGTAGAGTTGTTGATGATATTAGTGTGTGATATTGTTATAAGAACTGGGTTTTCAAGAAGATATTACGACCTTTGTGATGATCTGACCTTTGACCCGACAGTGTTCGAGGTAGGTCAGCGGGCAGGCCACTGAAGGGTCATGCTCCACTGGGTTAATGCAGAAAGATGGACTAATGTGTTTGTGTGTGTGTGTGTGTGTACAGATCTACGACTACATGAGCTGCCTGCCGGGCCACAAGGTACCTCGGCTGGGCACACCTGGGGAGAAGGCCAGGGAGCGACAGCTGATGCTCCAGCTGCCCAAGCAGGACCTGGCTCTGGCCTACACCCGCCACGTCGAGCCTCAACATCACACATCCTTCAGGGACTTCATCGCTGCAAGAAACGACATCGCCCTAGACATCGGCATCATCAAACCTCACATTCCAAGTAGTATTGTAAGTAGCGCCGCCACTGTACGTGTAGCTGACCGTATGTACACCCCGACACACTGTCACCTGTTGTTCATTGATTTACATGATACACAGACAGACACACGTACAGTGTCATGCTTCCAGGTTGTGTGTGTATATATATATCATCACAGCTTGTATTAAAGAAACAAATGACAATGAGATAGATTAAGCGTAAGCGAAATGTTTCAGCGTAAATATAATCATAATAGTACCCCCTATCTAAAGAACACGGTAGCTCCTATTTTCTTTTACAGCTTCAAAATTCAGTGCCAGAGAAAATGTAACGAATGAGAAAACGTGATTTAAGCATATACTTACTTGATCTGATAATTTCAACTTGCCCAAGATAAAACGCATTGTGATTTTTTCTTTAGCTATATATTACCATTTCCAAGCATCTTCTAGTCTATAGTTATCTAGTAAGAGTTTGTAACCTAAGATATTACGGGCAGATTTAGCTATAGCTTCAAAGTTTGTAGTAGGTTATGTAGAGTGAAAAAGTGGTTTACTTTTACGATGTAATGTTTAGGTTTACTTTTTGTTATCATGGTATCAACTAATTCATTTTAATTTTCCCCAAATTTTCATTTTTCACTGATGTATTGTATAGTGTACGATAACCTCTCATATCTCAGAAGATTCGTGTGGGTAAATTTTCAACGTGAATCTTGTAGGTTTGAGCTCATTGCCCTGATCAGAACCCTTTATAACCTCATGTTGTTATGTCTCTAGAACTTGAACCTTTCATAAGATTAAAGTTGAACCCCATAGTCAACTGAACCTGAGATAAAAAGCTCATAACTGAGTGAGTACCCTAACACTGAACCACGCCAGCCGACCACAATGAACACGAGACATTAAGCCAGCTTGGCTCATCCCTCAACTGTGTTCAGTACGAGGAACCTGTACCTCCAGCCTCGTCAGTTGACCTCCTTGCTCCCCGTCTGTGCCTGCAGGAGTGCCGGGGCTGTGGTGGTACCGTTACCAAAGGTTCAGTGGCCGTGGTGGCGCCCAGGTTCGGTGAAGACATTGCATGGCATCCCTCCTGCTTCACGTGTGCCACGTGCACTGAGCTGCTGGTCGACCTGGTGTACTGTGTGTGGGAGGACACGATCCACTGTGGCAGGCACTACGCGGAGAAGCTCAAGCCTCGCTGTGCTGCTTGTGACGAGGTGAGTACTACACTACTGGTGTACATGAACTACACTACTGGTATACTACACTGCTGGTGTACATGTACTACATTATCTGTACTGCCTGTGGCCAGGTCAGTACAACACTTATGATGTACTACACTATATGTACTCTACTGTTTTAATGCTGAATCTGTACTAATGTAATGATGTATGTACATTGGGGAAAAACATTTGGATGTGCTAAGGTAGTACACCTATACTGAGAAATTCATTCAAGCCTGCTATGATAAGAGTACTGTGCTGTTGTACTACGTTGTTGTAACGGTACATATGTACTGAAGCTGTACACTGGTAAGTAATAGTGTACAACACACATAAGTACAGAACCGTGATATGGTAGGTAGTGTTCAGTGTTTTTCATCACATAACGTGTCGATATGTTCTTGATGGTTGATAGTAAGGTGTGCACCATCGTACGACCCTTGAGCACAGTGACACAATACATGAACTTGACGGTATGACCCTGGTGTGTGCAGTAGTGTGACCTGCTGACCCTGGTGTGTGCGGTAGTGTGACCTGCTGACCCTGGTGTGTGCGGTAGTGTGACCTGCTGACCCTGGTGTGTGCGGTAGTGTGACCTGCTGACCCTGGTGTGTGCGGTAGTGTGACCTGCTGACCCTGGTGTGTGCAGTAGTGTGATCTGCTGACCCTGGTGTGTGCGGTAGTGTGACCTGCTGACCCTGGTGTGTGCGGTAGTGTGATCTTCTGACCCTGGTGTGTGCGGTAGTGTGACCTGCTGACCCTGGTGTGTGCAGTAGTGTGATCTGCTGACCCTGGTGTGTGCGGTAGTGTGACCTGCTGACCCTGGTGTGTGCGGTAGTGTGACCTGCTGACCCTGGTGTGTGCGGTAGTGTGACCTGCTGACCCTGGTGTGTGCGGTAGTGTGACCTGCTGACCCTGGTGTGTGCAGTAGTGTGATCTGCTGACCCTGGTGTGTGCGGTAGTGTGACCTGCTGACCCTGGTGTGTGCGGTAGTGTGATCTTCTGACCCTGGTGTGTGCGGTAGTGTGACCTGCTGACCCTGGTGTGTGCAGTAGTGTGATCTGCTGACCCTGGTGTGTGCGGTAGCGGTAGTGATCTGCTGACCCTGGTGTGTGCGGTAGTGTGACCTCCTGACCCTGGTGTGTGCAGTAGTGTGATCTGCTGACCCTGGTGTGTGCGGTAGTGTGACCTGCTGACCCTGGTGTGTGCGGTAGTGTGACCTGCTGACCCTGGTGTTCCACAAGGTGAGTGTGTGGTCAAGCACATTGTGTCGTCAATATGTTACATGCGTTACTGTTATGCCAGATCATCAGGGGAGGAAGAGTTAGGAGAACACACACAGGAAGTTAGGACGCACAGCAAGTAAAGCAGAACATACAAAGGAAGTTATTTAAGAGAACATACACAGGAAGTTAGTCAGGAGAACATACACAGGAAGTTAGGACGCACAGCAAGTTAGGAGAACATACAAAGGAAGTTATTTAACAGAACATACACAGGAAGTTAGTCAGGAGAACATACACAGGAAGTTAGAACATACAGTAAGTTAGGAGAGGATACAGAGGAAGACATGGTTGAATCATGAGCAGATGCCCCCACAGTGTGTAGTCAGGCGGTGATCATGACGCCAGACACTGTTGCTCACGGCGCAGGACAGCGCCCCGGCCTGGTCATGCCCTCTGGCAAACTCCCGTCGTAGTAACTCGGAAGTAAAGTCTCTCTCTCTCTCTCTCTCTCTCTCTCTCTCTCTCTCTCTCTCTCTCTCTCTCTCTCTCTCTCTGTACCTGACCGGACACACACACACGGAGGTGGCAGTGCCAGTGTTGGCACTGCCACCTTCGTGGTGCCAGCGTCTTGTCTTCTTCAGTATTTTAAACATTTTGTTTTGTCGTGGTGGTTCACGGGGATCGTGTGGCTTACTGTGACACTGGACATTCCGGGTGGGGGCTTATGTTTATTTACAACCTCTCTCTCTCTCTCTCTCTCTCTCTCTCTCTCTCTCTCTCTCTCTCTCTCTCTCTCTCTCTCTCTCTCTCTCTCTCTCAGTATAGATAAATAAATATAACGAAGAATACATGGTGAAAATGAAAAGAACATTATTCAGGAGTTATATATATATATATATATATATATATATATATATATATATATATATATATATATATATATAATATATATATATATATGTAAACTCGGAAAGAATCATCATAGACTTATGTTGGAGTTGATTGGTGTGGTGTATTACTGAGGCTTGGGGAATATTGTGTGTGTCAGTGGGAACATACTGTTCGTAATTAAGGGAGAATATATACCATATTACTGATACACGAGGGAGAATATATAACGTATTACTGATACACGAGGGAGAATATTTAGCATATCTCTAGAATATCATCGAGAATATCCAGCATCTTAGCATAATATTTGAGAATACTAAAACACGTTGGATAATGTTTCATGTATTACCTAACCTTGGATGATGTATTACAAGACTCGTGACACACAATATATGATATGTTTCTAACCTACCTGCAACACTGTATGAATTTTAGATCTTTTTTTCCCAGTCACTAAATGTTGGAGAAGATTTGTGGACATAATTATCCTGGACACAATTGTCTCCATAATTCACGACTTCGTCTCTTTTGTCCAATGTGGAAACATTTTCAGACACTGGCGGACAACTGATGATGATGTGTTCGTGGGATAATTATATTGAGTCGTGTCTTAAAGGTAATCATCTTGTGTGATTATATTTCCCAAGGTGAATTGTATTAATTGTTACTTTCATCATTAATGACTGAGGTTAAACTACGCGTTAATGTGATCGTTATTTTTATCTACAGATTATTGGAAAATTATATTTATTACATATGTTAAATTAATGATTAGTATAACAAGTTATAATCATTTATGAGTAATGTTAAATATTTGTTAACACGTTCGTCTGTAAAGGAAATTCGAACAAGAAGTGTCGTATTCCACGTTAAGTTTATTTGTTATTCAATTCACTTTTTGCGATGTTGTTCTTCCTTTATTGTGGTTGTATTTGTTAGTCTGTTTCTCTGCGTCCGGTTCTTGCATTGTTTTCGTTTGTTTGTTTGTTGCTAAGGTTGTTTGTGTGTCAGGAACATGTTAGAGTGTTCGTTCATCCATCAGTGTCAACATAATGATCTGAAACTACATTGATTTGATAGATTTGTCCTCCAAAATAATTGAGGTAATCATAGTAGGTAATTATGTATGTGTATGTTGTGTAATTATGTATGTGTATGTTGTGTAATTATGGAGAATAATAGCAGGCTATGATGAGCATCAGCCTGCTAGTTTATGGCTATGGTAAAGTTATCCAATAGCTTGTAGCTTTGATAAATAGCTGACTACTAGCTGGTCATTGTGGCAGACAGCTAGTTTCTTGCCTATATCTAAGGTGAAGTGCCCGTTGCTGGCCTATAACGACAGTAAATTGCTTGCTTCTAACATATACTTAGGGAAAATAGCCAGCCACTTGATTATAACTCATAGATAGCTAGCCACTAGCTTATAACTCATAGATAGCTAGCCATTGGCTTATAACTCACAAATAGCTAGCCATTTACCTACAGTGTAGCGACGATATACACCGAGCTTCTAGATTATGTCCGCGGTAATTAGCTAGCCACACTTCGTTATCATTGGTCAATCGCTGGCCAGTAGCCGGGAGGTGACGGTGGCCAGTAGCCGGGAGGTGACGGTGGCCACTAGCCGGGAGGTGACGGTGGCCAGTAGCCGGGAGGTGACGCTGGCCAGTAGCCGGGAGGTGACGGTGGCCACTAGCCGGGAGGTGACGCTGGCCACTAGCCGGGAGGTGACGCTGGCCAGTAGCCGGGAGGTGACGGTGGCCAGTAGCCGGGAGGTGACGGTGGCCAGTAGCCGGGAGGTGACGCTGGCCAGTAGCCGGGAGGTGACGGTGGCCAGTAGCCGGGAGGTGACGGTGGCCAGTAGACACGGGTCGTGTTACGGCAGGTAGCATGAGAACCGGGAGGGGGGGCAGGACAAGGCTGCAGGGCGGCCTTGCCAAGAGGCAGCGGCCCAGGCGGGTGTGCTGCCCAGCCTCTGGTGTTATTTATATGTGTGGGTGATCCTGGTGGAGAGCAGGAGGAGGAGGAGGAGGCAGTGTAATGACCCGACGCTCAATATAGTGCTGGCTGGAAGCCGTGTACTGTGCCTGCCAGCCCAGCCTCGGAGGAGAACGTGCCATATTGAACACATATCTACCGTCATGATGAAGACTCTGGTGGAAGGAAGAGGTTACGTCAGGGGAAATGACTTGCCGGGCCAGATAGACAGACAGACAGACAGACTGATAGATAGATAGATGGAGAATGATGGATTTGTAGGGAGATTAAAAAAAAGGACGAAATCACACCTCGTGAACGGCATGAACAGATAGATGTATGGATAGATGGGTTGATAAATAGAAGAATTACTGTGGAAAGGAAGGGAGGGGGAGGGGGTGGAGAGAAGTGGGGTAGGGGAGGAGGCTTGGGGTGAGAGTAGGAGGGGGAGAGTGAGGGAGGGAGGGAGGGAGAGTTAATTCTGTGGCCAAGATACTGGGGAGAGTCAGTGAGAGGTGTAGTGTTGAGCACCGGTTGTGGTGGTGGTAGCTGTAGTGGCTCGGCCTCCGCCAGTCAGTCAGTCGTCTGGTGAGTTTATCTTTCCATCTTTTGGCTCAGAATGATGAGTTTTTGTGGGGTTGGCCCCACCTGGGGGCTCCCCTGCCTCCAGCATTATGTGTGAGGCTCACAATTCACCAACTTCACGTCCCCTGGTGGCTACGGGCCAGGAGCAAGGGGCCCCCATGGCTCGTGCTAACATTTATACAATTCAACTTAAGGTGGATTTTGGCGCCATCATGTGTCTTGTCGCCTGACTGGGTGATGTGGGTCATCATACCTTGATACATCATCCTGTACATCATCCCGCCCCACCCTGTGGGTCATCATCCTGTACATCATCCTGTACATCATCCCGCCCCACCCTGTGGGTCATCATCCTGTACATCATCCCGCCCCACCCTGTGGGTCATCACACCTTGATACATCATCCTGTACATCATCCCGCCCCACCCTGTGGGTCATCACAGATCCATCATCCTGTACATCATCCCGCCCCACCCTGTGGGTCATCATCCTGTACATCATCCCGCCCCACCCTGTGTGTGTGTGTGTAGCTCACAGGTTTTGTACCGCCTCAGAACGAACCATACAGAACAACCCACACCACGGGACACTGACCTGATTATCCGGTTATCATTATCATTTAATGTTCTGTAACGCGTAGTAATTTATGTTTTATTTGGACCCGCAAAGGTGATGACTTGTTCTGAAAATTGCCATTATATTTGTGAGGCAGATTCGCTCCGCCTCGGACCAGTTCATATGATTCAGGTTGTGAGGTTATGGTTGTCATCTGGAAAGTTGTGAGGAAATGATATAATGATTTTACGAAGGAAGATTGAAAATGATTTATTTGTTGTGCAAGTTTGTGTGGGTCATATTGAAAGTAACTCAACGTGTTAACAATATGGCTCATGTCCATGCTAATTACTCATCGTTGACTGATGCTAAAATAAGCTTTCCTCTGTCCTCCTCCTCCTCCTGCTCCTCCTCCTCCTCCTCTTGCTCCTCCTCTTGCTCCTCCTCCTCCTCCTGTGGTTGTGTGGTGCAGTCCCGGTCGTGCGGATTGTGACGTCATGACTATTGTGTTGTTAATGTGGCTGAGTAAACTGTAAGGGACACCTGGTGTGGATGTGGATGTCTGCTTTATTAATCATTTTCCTTTGTAGTGTCTGATGACGTGTGTGTGTGTGTGTGTGTGGACAGCAAGGGAGAATACTGTACACAATAAATTGTATTGTTGTAGACTTTATTGTCAGTGTTCCATAACCTCTGAGAGATGACAGTGTGACCCTTGGTGAGGAGGTGAGGTGAGGAGGGGTCATCATGGGTGTGTAGTGTGAGGTGAGGAGGGGTCATCATGGGTGTGTAGTGTGAGGTGAGGAGGGTCATCATGGGTGTGTAGTGTGAGGTAAGGAGGGGTCATCATGGGTGTGTAGTGTGAGGTGAGGAGGGGTCATCATGGGTGTGTAGTGTGAGGTGAGGAGGGGTCATTATGGGTGTGTAGTGTGAGGTGAGGAGGGTCATCATGGGTGTGTAGTGTGAGGTGAGGAGGGGTCATCATGGGTTTGTTTACTGTGTGTGGAGCATTGTCTCGCCTTGGAAGACAGTGACAGATTTCCTTTATTTTCCCTGGTACTTGTCACTCCGTTTCTCACGGCCGGTGGGAGCGGCCCATACAGACCAGGGGGTCATGAAGGAGGAAACATTCCCAGTCATTACTTGTGTCATGAGCGAGTGACGGAGGAGGTTGCCTGGAGCGGGTGCTCACAATACTAAGTTTATCAATCCTGGTTAGTCGCGTATTGTTATCTTGATAAGTAGGCAAGATAGAGCTTAAACCCACACAATACTGAGAAGATCATATCCTGATAAGTAGGCAAGATAGAGCTTAAACCCACACAATACTGAGAAGATCATATCCTGATAAGTAGGCAAGATAGAGCTTAAACCCACACAGTACTGAGAAGATCATATCTTCTTGATGACTGTCATGGTATTAAAGTGTGTTGTGGAAGAACTTGTGTCACGTGGACCAGTTGTGTGATGTGTGCAGGAATGATATGTGTCCGTCCCTGATGGTTAGTGTTGAGCACGAGAGCTGGGTCATGATGATCATCGTGTGGCACATGGTGAGGGGAAATGTACACTTCCTCACCATACACACACTCTCTCTCTCTCTCTCTCTCTCTCTCTCTCTCTCTCTCTCTCTCTCTCTCTCACATCTTGAAGTAGTGTTCAACATGTGGCTGGCTGGCTGGCTGGCTGGGGGAGCCAAATGTTAACGCAGTAGAAAACAGCAAGCGTTGTGCTTCATTGTCCATCATTTCCTTCCTTCTGGAGGTAGCGCCACCTTCACGCTCCAAGATCCTCGTAAATGGCTTCCAGGGGTTATAACATTGAAGATACATTATATATATATATATATATATATATATATATATATATATATATATATATATATATATATGCAATATGGCGGGCCTAAAACTGTGTTGTAATGCAAGGCGTAGGGGTTAACAAGATATGGTAACGAGTGAATTAGCCAACAGCCAGTTACAAGTGAGAGGAATGATGTGGTAAGCCACACACAGAGTTGCCGGTGTGGCACACCTGCAGGTCACACACACACACACACACACACCAGGAAGACAACAGGAGAATATCTAGACCTAAACCAAATCTTTATGTTCGAACTACAAATATAGTTTCCCTAAAATCGGAAAAAAAAGAATACGAAATAATTACGTAGGTAAGGCCAGGTTGTTAGCACCGTGCGTGCGTACGTGTGTTCGTGAGAGCGTTACTGTACAAACATAAGAATCCTGTCATATACACTCAGAACAAAGACAAGTTACCAACCGCTTCACATTTGTACTCGTATATCTCACGATGGCAGACCGGAGTAGCAACCACCTTGTTCTACCTTCGTTATGAGATGCATCACTTGTTATGTGCGGGAGCTGTCATGTCTGACGTGTGGCGATGATCTCATCACACTCCCGCCACCAGTATATCATTGCTCCTGCCCTTAGTCAGTAGACCCGATATTTTTTTTTTTTATGTTACTTCCGTGATGTGTAGTTACATGTGTGTGTGTGTATGTGTGTGTGTGTGTGTGTGTGTGTGTGTGTGTGTGTGTGTGTGTTATGTGCCATTGCTTTTATGTCACTAAGTGTTGCAGAGCATGTCTGTGCATCGTCCATGTCTCACATCTCATTATTTTCTCTCTAACCAAGCACTGGTGCAGGTGTGTACCAAGCACTGATGCAGGTGTGTACCAAGCACCGGTGCAGGTGTGTATCAAGCACTGGTGCAGGTGTGTACAGGTGTTCTCTATATTTCTCTCACTATAAAGTTATCTTTCGTTACATCAACCTTCAACAGTCGTGTTATTTTCATCAACTTATCCTCCTCTTCTCTTTCTTACGTCCATTATAGCTATCATCTGCCTGCCTCTCTGACGTCACTAACTGGTACACCTCCCCCCCCGGAAAAAACGTTGCCATAATGAGACCATGATAATAATAATAATAATAATAATAATAATAATAATAATAATAATAATGATGATTTCAAGATACACATTCATTACTTTTCTTTGGCTTCTTTTTTGTTACATATAAAATATGTAGTGAAACATATGTGTATATATATTTGTCGTGGATCGCATTACTGAAGTTTGATGGCAACGAACCAGAAATGATTATGAGCACATGAACACTGTTGCCATACTGCGGGTCGTGTTATCTCTGCAGCGCTGCGCATATGGACTGTTCATTATTAGTCCAGTGTTGCCATCTTGGCGACGGGTTAAGTCTGACTTACGACGTATTTATGTTCGTTATTTATTTTCTTGTTTGTGCCAGCATGAGTTAATGGGTTTCTAAAGGGATGGAGACAGGTAGAGGCGGGAGGAGGGGAGGAGAGGCCATATGGGTTTGGGTTCAATATGATGGTGTTATTCCTGCAACATCCCTCTGCCCATAGCTTCGCTCGGGTGTTCGTGTCTATTTATATGTACCTAACAGATAGGGGCCCCTCCGGTCTTTCCCCTACTCACCTGGCTCTTACTGAGGAGGAAGAACGGTGGAATAGCATTGTTCAGAGATATAACCACTCATCTTGCCACACTTCTTCATGTATTCCATATTCCAGGCGCAACCTTCCAGCAGAACACCATGTTCTCTTACAACTATGTGAACCCACCAGCCAACGACTTTGGACTTCCCCAGGAAATCCCCAGGAAATGGATGAGTTTTGGGGACTGTCGACATTCGTGTGTGTGTGTGTGTGTGTGTGTGTGTGCGCGCGCGTGTGTGTGCGTGTCTGTGTGTGTGTGTGTCTATAGAGGGAAGGCGGACAGGTCCGGCTTTTTATCGAACAGATGAATTGGTTGATGATGTGGTAAAAGATGGTTATAGGAAGAATGAGGTAGAATTTCATATACTTACGCATGAAGGACAACACGACAATTACGGAATATTGTCGAAAGAACTATGAGAGAGAAGGTATTGTTAGGAAGAGAAGATATGAAAGAAGGCAGTGGCCTGGTGTTGTATGTATTCTTGTTGGTTGTTATACATAAGGCGTGGTGTTGTATATATTGTTGTTGGTTGTTATACATAAGGAGAACGTAGCCTAACAGGTGGCTACACTAACCCTACAATACACGAGTGTAGATGATGCAGTAAACTTGTGTTGATGACGATGGTGTGTAACGTGACATGTCTTACTGAGGAACATGCTACACTTGACCATTTTACTGAACAATGTAACATATTGTTTACGCTTTAGGTTTAAACATGTTCGTCGTTTCCCATGTTAGCGAGGTAGCGCCAGGAACAGACGAAGAACGGCCGCATTCGTCGACATTCATTCTTTAGCCGTCATGTGTCTTGATGCATGGAGACCATGTGTCGTGTCATGCATGTGTCATGATGCATGGAGACCATGTGTCGTGTCATGCATGTGTCATGATGCATGGGAACCATGTGTCGTGTCATGCATGTGTCATGATTCATGGAGACCATGTGTCGTGTCATGCATGTGTCATGATGCATGGAGACCATGTGCCGTGTCATGCATGTGTCATGATGCATGGGAACCATGTGTCGTGTCATGCATGTGTCATGATGCATGGAGACCATGTGTCGTGTCATGCATGTGTCATGATGCATGGAGACCACAGCTCCCACTCCACAGTCAGCCCCCACAGACCCTGGCTGCCTCGTCTGTGGTTCAGATCCGTGAATAACGCTGTTGGTAAACTGTTTCCTGAGGACTGTAAGTTGTCTGATGGTGATAAGATAACGTGGTGTCTTGAAGTGACGACCCAGCTTGACACCAGTGAGACGACCCAGCTTGACACCAGTGAGACGACCCAGCTTGACACCAGTGAGACGACCCAGCTTGACACCAGTGAGACGACCCAGCTTGACACCAGTGAGACGACCCAGCTTGACACCAGTGAGACGACCCAGCTTGACACCAGTGAGACGACCCAGCTTGACACCAGTGAGACGACCCAGCTTGACACCAGTGAGACGACCCAGCTTGACACCGGTGAGACGACCCAGCTTGACACCGGTGAGACGACCCAGCTTGACACCAGTGAGACGACCCAGCTTGACACCAGTGAGACGACCCAGCTTGACACCGGTGAGACGACCCAGCTTGACACCAGTGAGACGACCCAGCTTGACACCAGTGAGACGACCCAGCTTGACACCAGTGAGACGACCCAGCTTGACACCAGTGAGACGACCCAGCTTGACACCAGTGAGACGACCCAGCTTGACACCGGTGAGACGACCCAGCTTGACACCAGTGAGACGACCCAGCTTGACACCAGTGAGACGACCCAGCTTGACACCAGTGAGACGACCCAGCTTGACACCAGTGAGACGACCCAGCTTGACACCAGTGAGACGACCCAGCTTGACACCAGTGAGACGACCCAGCTTGACACCAGTGAGACGACCCAGCTTGACACCAGTGAGACGACCATACTGTGCGGGAAATACGACCCCTTCATCAGGCAGGCAGGACACGCTGACCATCACTACTACTGCACGTGAAGGCATTGTACTCAGGGAAGGAAACTAAGAAAAAGAAGCACTTTGTTAAGCGGTTCCCCGCTGATCTGGACCATGAACTGTGATGACCCTGATATTGCAGACATGACCCGACGTCTGGCTCGGGGTAAACGTGCAGACAACCATGTGATCTACTGGGGAGGTAAGAGCATTCCAGGTGACCTCTGTGTGGAGGGACTGGCATCAGGCTACCCAGTGTAGGAATACACAGACCCCGCCACTCTCTGTTGTAAGTGCTGGCGATGGCATCATGTGGCATCACACTGCAGAACCAGACTCGGTGGCGTTTCTGTGCCGGTGATCATGACTTGAGAGATTGTGTTCCGTCACGGCTCAACACGATGAACACTTTGCCCCTGACTGTGTCAGCTGTGGAGGGCCACCTACAGCATCATCCAGTGTGGTCTGTCTGAAAAAACACTAAGGCTCGGCATCCCGCTGCCACCAAACGTGATCCAGGCGCGCGCGAGGCCACACCCGGCACCTTCCACATCCAACACCACAGAATGTCCCGCCGTGACCAGCCGGCTGGGGGCGTGGCACGCACCACCACTTCACACTGACCTGACCCTCCCCCCCACCTGAACCCCAGCCGGCCACAACCCACAAGGAGGGGGTTGTGTGTGTTTGTAGCGACGGTCAGTGACGTTGTAAAGGCTGTCACCATCTCTTACATCCACGAAGCGGTCATGAAGGCCGCACGTGCTGCCAAGAAGGTAACCAACTCCGTCATCTGTTGTGTTTCCACGACAAGATGCCCACGTGGCAACACTGCAGCCACTACTACAGCAACGAACAGAAGATTTACGAGATGATACTGAGGAATGTAGCCAACTTACGTCAGGATACTACCAAACCTACAGAGTCCCCTCAACCCACTATGGGAAGCACCATCCCCCACACAACCACAACATGGGAAGCACCATCCCCCACACAACCACAACATGGGAAGCACCATCCCCCACACAACCACAACATGGGAAGCACCATCCCCCACACAACCACAACATGGGAAGCACCATCCCCCACACAACCACAACATGGGAAGCACCATCCCCCACACAACCACAACATGGGAAGCACCATCCCCCACACAACCACAACATGGGAAGCACCATCCCCCACACAACCACAACATGGGAAGCACCATCCCCCACACAACCACAACATGGGAAGCACCATCCCCCACACAACCACAACATGGGAAGCACCATCCCCCACACAACCACAACATGGGAAGCACCATCCCCCACACAACCACAACATGGGAAGCACCATCCCCCACACAACCACAACATGGGAAGCACCATCCCCCACACAACCACAACATGGGAAGCACCATCCCCCACACAACCACAACATGGAGAGACAGCTCCCAACACAGATCCTTCCCCCGGGGGGACAATTCAACAAGTAAGACCTGGGTCTGGGTGTCCACATCTCGACCATCAGGAAGAACTACATTGAAATGGACAGTGAAAGAAAGGCGAAGGTAAGCCACTGGTGCTCCAGGGCCAGGAAGGCTCGAGCCTACTGGTGCTCCAGGGCCAGGAAGGAGCCTACTGGTGCTCCAGGGCCAGGAAGGAGCCTACTGGTTGCTGGGTATGGAAGGCTAGTTTGGTAAGGGGACACCACAGACCACCCCGGCTGCCGTGACCACAACCATTCATCTCAGTCCAGTGCCACAACCTCTCACAGTGACTCAACCATGGATAATCATGCTGTCAACACATCACCGCTACAACCTCCACAGAGCTGCCTCTTACCCTCCTTACCTGGAACATTGCCTCAGAAATGATGTAACACTGTCAGACTCTGTCCAGTGAACGAGTAACACGAGGCATCTCACGAAAACCATCGCAAGTGCCATGGACCAAACTCTGGATTCTGCCTCAGTTATCTTAGGTTCCTTGATATTATGTCCTTGTTATGTACAGTGATTACCTCCCTAACACACGGGATAAGGTCGATTAACGCAAAACTTGCTGTTTAAAATACGGCCTTATTAAAGTTAGTGATGCAAAGTTATTTCTGTAGTTACAGAAAATGGAATGTGGCACATTAGAAAACGGAGGTCAAAGGTACAAGGGAATCTACCTCGCAAACGCGGGAGACAGCGACAAAGCAAAATAGATAGTATATATATATATATATATATATATATATATATATATATATATATATATATATATATATATATATATCCCTGGGGATAGGGGAGAAAGAATACTTCCCACGTATTCCCTGCGTGTCGTAGAAGGCGACTAAAAGGGGAGGGAGCGGAGGGCTGGAAATCCTCCCCTCTTGTTCTTTTTTTTTTAATTTTCCAAAAGAAAGAACAGAGAAGGGGGCCAGGTGAGGATATTCCCTCAAAGGCCCAGTTCTCTGTTCTTAACGCTACCTCGCTAATGCGGGAAATGGCGAATAGTTTGAAAGAAAGAATATATATATATATATATATATATATATATATATATATATATATATATATATATATATATATATATATATTATGTTTGGCCGATCATCAGTAAGGCTCATGTGTCAATCTAGCTGGTTCTTTACACGTTTCTCTCTCTCTCTCTCTCTCTCTCTCTCTCTCTCTCTCTCTCTCTCTCTCTCTCTCTCTCTCTCTCTCAGACTTGTCTTTTGGCTGTTCTTCCTTCTCGTTTGCTTTACCGATAACGTCTTATTACGCCATGCCAATAATTAACTCTACTCCAGCAGGGCGTTGTTAGTGTACCAAATGTAGAAGAGTCACCCATGTCAGCCTAGGTGATGGTATCCACAGAAAACGATCTTGTCCCTTCAGAGAAAATGAAACTGAACCTCAGTTAAATAATGGCATTTTACATGATGTGAATGTTCCTGTTTTAACGTATATTTATGAACTTTATATATATATGTATGTGTGTGTGTGTGTGTGTACATTGAGATGGATAGGTGTGTATATTTGCGTGTGTGGACGTGTATGTATATACATGTGTATGGGGGTGGGTTGGGCCATTTCTTTCGTCTGTTTCCTTGCGCTACTTCGCAAACGCGGGAGACAGCGACAAAGCAAAATAAAAAATAATATATATATATATATATATATATATATATATATATATATATATATATATATATATATATATATATATATATACACACAAACTTTTATAGTTCGCGAAAGACAGTGTTAGATCATTGTTGTTAATTGTGTAGAATGGACGATAATTATTTTGCATTTGATTTTGACAACTGACGTTACTGTACAAAGTTATGATGTCAGGTAAACAATGTACTCTCTTGGCCATCTTATTCATCGCCTGTACCTGTATAGTAATCTTTAGATCTGTTTGTGTTGTTTTGCCTAACACCACACATCCCTGCAAGTTGTCTGGTGGTCGCTTTGTGTACGTGTTATAGAGAAGTGATAGCACAGGAAGGAGCGACTTCCCATGGATGGGAAATGATCATAAAGGAAGGTTAACAAAGGACGCATGTGTGAGGAACCTTCAGGAAACGGGTTGAGTCACCAGTGGAGCGCCGCAGGCTTGTGCTCTGACCCAGACCATCAACCTTCGACTCGTCAGAAGGAAGACTCCAGCCTGAAGCTGATGCAGGGGTCATGAGGGAGGTGGAGAACGAGGAGGATTGCATGAGGGAGGTGGAGAACGAGGAGGATTGTATGAGGGAGGTGGAGAACGAGGAGGATTGTATGAGGGAGGTGGAGAACGAGGAGGATTGTATGAGGGAGGTGGAGAACGAGGAGGATTGTATGAGGGAGGTGGAGAACGAGGAGGATTGTATGAGGGAGGTGGAGAACGAGGAGGATTGCATGAGGGAGGTGGAGAACGAGGAGGATTGCATGAGGGAGGTGGAGAACGAGGAGGATTGCATGAGGGAGGTGGAGAACGAGGAGGATTGCATGAGGGAGGTGGAGAACGAGGAGGATTGCATGAGGGAGGTGGAGAACGAGGAGGATTACATGAGGGAGGTGGAGAACGAGGAGGATTGCATGAGGGAGGTGGAGAACGAGGAGGATTGTATGAGGGAGGTGGAGAACGAGGAGGATTGTATGAGGGAGGTGGAGAACGAGGAGGATTGTATGAGGGAGGTGGAGAACGAGGAGGATTGTATGAGGGAGGTGGAGAACGAGGAGGATTGCATGAGGGAGGTGGAGAACGAGGAGGATTGTATGAGGGAGGTGGAGAACGAGGAGGATTACATGAGGGAGGTGGAGAACGAGGAGGATTACATGAGGGAGGTGGAGAACGAGGAGGATTGTATGAGGGAGGTGGAGAACGAGGAGGATTGTATGAGGGAGGTGGAGAACGAGGAGGATTACATGAGGGAGGTGGAGAACGAGGAGGATTGTATGAGGGAGGTGGAGAACGAGGAGGATTGTATGAGGGAGGTGGAGAACGAGGAGGATTGCATGAGGGAGGTGGAGAACGAGGAGGATTGCATCAGCGTGGTTACATTGGCACAGAGACAGACTCCCAAGTGAACATAATGCATGGTTGATGAGGAAGTTCATGACGAGTGAGTATATGAGGATGGGTCAACGATATGAGGCCTCGCTGTGATGATCATCTGACAACATATAAAGGTTCATTAGTCTGTGTATGGGAGACTGGACATCTTCCTCACGGCAAGCAAATATTACGATTACATTTGATTACTTGATTAGGAAGTATGTGACGAATTGTTGACGTCTTACACAAAGACAGAACGAGAATATATATTCTCACATTTGGTTGTCTCATCTACGGAAGGGGAGAGAGTTCACAGAGAAGGTATGAAGGAAGGCAGTAAACGTGTTACCGGTATTGAGAATTAAGTTTCAGAGAAGGACTACTGACCGTGAATTTGCCTAACATTGAAGAGAGAAGAGTAAGGGGTGTCCTGATCACAACCTTGTAAGTGAACATTTCCAGGAAAGATGTAAGGATGGAACAACCAGACGACATAACGTAATGGTTATAAAAGAACCTTATTAAGAGAAGACGTCAAGATGCAAAGTTTAGTGTTGGTGGCTGAACATGACTGTGTATGATGGTGCTGCTGGTGGACACTACAGACACCTTGACAAACTTGTATGATGATGTTCCAGAGACGCGGCCATACGAGGATACAACTAACTAACTTGTTACTGTACGAATAGGTAGTTACGAACACACACACACACACACACACACACACACACACACACACACGACCTGATGAAAGACATAATAGTAGTGTGGACGTGTCTTGTTGGATCACATTAACCGTGAGAGTTTTGCATGATGTAAGGCGACGCCAGGGAGAGCATGGTGTCAGCTTACACTACTGGCAGGGATTGCTGTGTCGTAAGCTCACACCACTGGGAATTGTGATGACACTCACGTACACCTAAGGTGTGGCGTGACGTCACACCAGGAGTGTGTGGCAAGGCTTTCCCAGGAACGTCCAGATGTGAACCATGCAGCTCTCTCTCTCTCTCTCTCTCTCTCTCTCTCTCTCTCTCTCTCTCTCTCTCTCTCTCTCTCTCTCTCTCTCTCTCTCTCTCTCTCTCATGAAGATGTTGGTCACCTCTCTCGTCTAGAGAGAGTGGTCAGCTGACCCCGTCAGTTATCGTTAATGTTTTGTATAACAAATTTTTATCTTCCACCACGCCATGTTGGTCGATAGATATTATCTTTGATTGATCACGATAAAAGAGACATTAGAACCAATCACTAGCCAGGCTATGATGGCTGACGGGGAGGGAGTGCAGGAGGGCCGGTTGCCGCCTGGGCCACAACCTGGAAATTGGAATGAAAGAAAATGAATAATTGGTCACCTCCTCCCCAGGCGGCCGGGCGGGTGGATGTAAACAAATATGGCGGAGGGTTGGGTCCAGGGCGGTCAGTCAGTCTGTCATCCAGTTGTGTGTTACTGGTTCCTCCTCCTCCTCCTCCGCCGCCGACCTTCATGTTCAGTGTTCCTGCTCAACATACAGACGTGCGCGGTGGTCTGTGGTCGCTCATGTTCCCGTCTGGTGTCGCAAAGTTACGATTTTCATATTTGTACACAAATGGTTAATAAGAAGGTGGTGTGAGATACCTTGTACCCTGGTACTTACCTGGCCTTACCCTGGTACTGGTACTTACCTGGCCTTACCCTGGTACTGGTACTTACCTGGCCTTACCCTGGTACTGGTACTTACCTGGCCTTACCCTGGTATTGGTACTTACCTGGCCTTACCCTGGTACTTACCTGCATCACGGCAGAGTAAGAACAAGGACTAGTACAAAACAGTTTCCTGAAGTGTAAGGGATAAGACGAGAGGCAGCGTCAGTAGCAGAGTGCGGTGGGCACCCTGCACACACCTCACTCCTGCAGGCAGCAGCGGCAGCTCACTCGTGTGTTGTGATCAACCACATCACCAATTTGAGGCGCAGTGTTGGTGGGTTGGTGACTGGCTCTCGCAAGACCAGCATAACACTTGACTGCCAATATAAACTCCAGCCACTAAGTGTCATAAACTGGTTCTGCTGTTGACTGTCACTTTAAGACTCGACGTTGGTAGATGTCAATTTAAAACCTACTCACCGACCGTGGCTTGTCTGGTAATATTACGTTAGTGACGTCATACATTGCAGGAACCGTCGTATGACTGAGGGAAACCCCTGGTGTTATGTGGCCAGACCTGTGGGGTCCCGTCGCTGACGGAGACCTTCCTCCTACTCTTGTGTGAGGGACAGAACCACGCCCTCCCCCCCTAGTCTCGCGTGGTAGACAGAAACCCTTCGTCTCGTGTGCTAGACAGACACCGCCCCCCACCCCTCCCCGCCCCCCTCGTCTCGTTACGTGAGACAAACGTTTGGTGTCAGTACAGTAGTTAAGCGAGTCACCTCCACGTCCCTGACTGTACAAAGACTGGATCAGCTGGGTGGGTGTGCTGTACACCGTGGATCACCTGCCGGGGTCGTTAAGAATGACCTGCCGGGGTCGTTAAAAATCTGTACACCTTCTTCAGGTGTGGAGGATGATGGTAGCACTATGTACACCCTCACCATCTGTGTGGTATTACACCCTGTATGTGTTTGTGGTATGTACACCCTTACCATCTGTGTGGTATTACACCCTCTATGTGTTTGTGGTATGTATACCCTCACCATGTGTGTGGTATGTATACCCTCACCATGTGTGTGGCTCCTGGTGTGACTGGTGAACAGTTACATGTTCTCACTTTAACCAAGACTCTGTTCTTCCAGTGTTCACTGTTACAGTGAGACTCGCTGCTGGATAACAGTGGAAAAGTATGTTGCTACACTGAAGGCTGATCTGCCTTGTGTGTTGTTCTGATACAAATGTGACGAGACATTGTGGTCGGTTAAATGATTCATTTTAACGAGAAATCAGAGGATCGAACGAGCGATCAACGAAGCGATTGCAGATCTGGATAACGAGAGCTTGTAACACGACGGTATGAGTGGTTGACACGAGCAGTCGATGTTGGGGAACACGAACGAGACAGGAACACGTTCGTTCACACAACCAATGAAATTCGTGGACAGGTCAAACATAGTCGTCTGGGGACGAATAAAGTGATAACCTCTCCAATGGCCTGACAGGCAACTTGAATGTTATTGGTTGAAAAGCTTATGTAATGTGGTGTGAATGTGGTCCTTACAGTAGTGCCTGAGGTGGAGGATTCCTGAGCAGCGTGACCGGTAGGAAATTCCGCAGAGGTCGAGCAGTGAGGTGAGGCGACGGTGGCTGGGCAAGGTCATGTGGTGTGGGGAGGGGGCCGACTCCTCCACCACCACCACCATCACCACCACCACCACCATCACTACCAGACCTCTCCACCACCACCACCACCACCACCACTACTACTACCAGACCCCTCCACCACCACCACCAGACCCCTCCACCACCACCACCACCACCACCACCACCACCACCACCACCACTACCAGACCCCTCCACCACCACCACCACCACCACCACCACTACCAGACCCCTCCACCACCACCACCACCACCACCACCACTACCAGACCCCTCCACCACCACCACCACCACCACCACCACTACCAGACCCCTCCACCACCACCACCATCACCACCAGACCTCTCCACCACCACCAGACCCCTCCACCACCACCACCAGACCTCTCCACCACCACCACCAGATCCCTCCACCACCACCACCACCAGACCCCTCCACCACCACCACCAGACCCCTCCACCACCACCACCAGACCCCTCCACCACCATCACCACCACCACCAGACCCCTCCACCACCACCACCACCAGACCCCTCCACCACCACCATCACCACCAGACCTCACCACCACCACCACCACCAGACCCCTCCACCACCACCACCAGACCCCTCCACCACCACACCAGACCCCTCCACCACCACCACCAGATCCCTCCACCACCACCACCAGACCCCTCCACCACCACCACCACCACCAGACCACCCTAGATTATCAGGACCTGTCGTGCTACCACCTGACCTGGGCCAGGACATGGTTATACCGACGTCGTGCTCAAGGGTCGTACCTCCCCGGCGTCGTGCTCAAGGGTCGTTTTGTCGTCGTCAAGAAGTTACTATTGGAGCCATGATGGTTGAGGAAGTTCCTGATATATTATCATTCATGAACCTCTCTCTCTCTCTCTCTCTCTCTCTCTCTCTCTCTCTCTCTCTCTCTCTCTCTCTCTCTCTCTCTCTCTGTGTAACAATGGTGTTGTGGGGAGCGGCATGGCAGCCCGCCCGGCAGAACAGGACCCGGGGATAGAGAAGGTGACTCATCATCAGATGTTGACGGCATGAAGCAGGTCGAGCATCAACACGACGCGCGGGATCATACGGTGTTGCGCCTCACTTGACACACGCCATTCTGGTCCAACTGACCAGACCAGTTTTTGTGTTGCTGTAGCAGTGTTGACACCTGCAGGTGTACGTGCGTGGTAGTGTGGGTGAAACATGTGTTGCGAACTACTGTGTGTGTGTGTGTGTGTGTGTGTCTCGGAAGATATTCAATGTGAAATCCTGTAACGGCTCTCTATTGTGGCCGTCTTGTGTTGCTCCTCACGACGTTAGAAGGTGAGAGAGTAATACCCCCCGCCCCGCCCGTGCGTGGGCGTGGGCGTGTGACCATATGTGGCAAGACGCTGGAGTATGGAGGTGATGCTGGACTCGTGTGAAGGTCCCAGGGTGGCATCTTGTTGTCACAGTGGATGCAGACGATGGGCGAGGCGTGAGACGCAGTTAGGCAAGGTCCCTCTGCTCTAGAAGAGGGTTCAGCTGGCATCAGGTGGCTCAGACAATAGGTGAAAGTTGACACCACCTGGCCTGGGGCAGGAAGAGACCTGTAACCCTAGCAAGGAGGCGGGCGGGCAGATATAGCGGTATAGATTATATAGAAGAGAGAGAGAGAGAGAGAGAGAGAGAGAGAGAGAGAGAGAGAGAGAGAGACTAGAAGGTGAAGATAGACTCATATTAAAGGTGATAGACTCTTCAGAAATATAGAATGGTTATTATAGAGGAGGCCAGGTGCTTTCCTGTCGTCTTAGACAGTAGACAGACAGAGGCTTATGGACGGGCGAACCACCCACCGTAGGCTGGCCATCCCGTCAAGGCCACAGTGTGGCTTGCATGACCGGGGTAGTAGGAGGCGTCATGCACGGCCCTGGCCACACCAGTCGATCGCATGAGCCAGGCCGGCACACCTGCCGCTCCTCCTCCCTCACCACACACAACAACAACAACAACAACAACAACAAACAACAGTTGTAGCCGATGCAGACAGATTATATTGTGATGCGACTCGTGTGTTGTGTGGTCCTCATGTGGTGTTAGTTTCCCTCCACTGATGGGTTTAATATGTTGTAATGTTAACAGATGGCGACCCGAATTACCTGACGACATTTTCGTATGTGTCATGTTTGCGGCGGGTCTGGTGTATGTGAACACCGGGAGTCTGGTGTATGTGAACACCGGGAGTCTGGTGTATGTGAACACCGGGAGTCTGGTGTACGTGAACACCGGGAGTCTGGTGTATGTGAACACCGGGAGTCTGGTGTATGTGAACACCGGGAGTCTGGTGTATGTGAACACCGGGAGTCTGGTGTATGTGAACACCGGGAGTCTGGTGTATGTGAACACCGGGAGTCTGGTGTATGTGAACACCGGGAGTCTGGTGTATGTGAACACCGGGAGTCTGGTGTATGTGAACACCGGGAGTCTGGTGTATGTGAACACCGGGAGTCTGGTGTATGTGAACACCGGGAGTCTAGTGTATGTGAACACCGGGAGTCTGGTGTACGTGAACACCGGGAGTCTGGTGCACGTGAACACCGGGAGTCTGGTGTATGTGAACACCGGAAGTCTGGTGTACGTGAACACCGGGAGTCTGGTGTATGTGAACACCGGGAGTCTGGTGTATGTGAACACCGGGAGTCTGGTGTATGTGAACACCGGGAGTCTGGTGTATGTGAACACCGGGAGTCTGGTGTATGTGAACACCGGGAGTCTAGTGTATGTGAACACCGGGAGTCTGGTGTACGTGAACACCGGGAGTCTGGTGCACGTGAACACCGGGAGTCTGGTGTATGTGAACACCGGGAGTCTGGTGTATGTGAACACCGGGAGTCTGGTGCACGTGAACACCGGGAGTCTGGTGTATGTGAACACCGGGAGTCTGGTGTATGTGAACACCGGGAGTCTGGTGTATGTGAAGACCGGGAGTCTGGTGTATGTGAACACCGGGAGTCTGGTGTATGTGAACACCGGGAGTCTGGTGTATGTGAAGACCGGGAGTCTGGTGTATGTGAACACCGGGAGTCTGGTGTATGTGAACACCGGGAGTCTGGTGTATGTGAACACTGGGGGATGTGTTATGATGTTCACTGGTGGCAGGGAACACCCTGGGTAATGTGTTGTGTTGTGCCAACCGTATTGTCTTCCTTCGTCCCAGAGGAATTTATACATTCCGCGTTATGATTGCCTGAAACTACTAACGTAATATAGCAATTGTTTATATATATATATATATATATATATATATATATATATATATATATATATATATATGTGTGTATCATAAGCTTGCTACAGCTTTTACAGAATGGTTGGCTTACTCATATTCGTGTGGCAGGCGACAAGAAGAGAATAACAACTTGTTTTGTCGTGTTGTGACGTCATGTGAGGAAGTGGAGTCTCAGGTGATGGGAATTATATGGAGATGAGGGACGTGTAAACAAGACAGCATGTGTGGTAGTACGTGTTAGTACAACGACACCTGTAGATAGAACAGCGTGTAACACCTCAAGTCGTAGCGCTAGGGTTGTGTACACGTGACAGCTAGGGTTGTGTACACGTGACAACTAGGGTTGTGGGATCGAGCATGTGTCGTGAGCGTTCGTAGACACGAAATAACCGAGAGAAACATCATCAGTTTGTTCGTGATGGAATGTGTGGCTTGTATATGTGGCCTCATTATACACGTGAACTTTCTCACTCACCTGAAATGTCAGAGTTCACCCAGAGCAGTTTGGTCTGTCTTACAGAAATGTGTTTATCTGAAAATATCTTCACTCATTTAACGGATCAGTTGAACACTAGAGAGTGAGAAGATACAGGACACCATTGAAGGAGAAGTTTGGCCAGGAAGGAGGTAGTGGCTGCTACATGTGTTAACATAGACACGGATCTTAATGTACGTTGATCACATGAACCAGACGTTACCGGGGACCAGAAACATCCTTGTGGTAATAATACATGTGTACGACGTTACTGGAGGATGTGTGTTGAGCTGTGGGAGACATACGACCATTCACGAGAGAAAAACTAATTTGAAAACAGTGAAGAACAGATGTAAGAGGTAAACACAAGGTTGTATACAGTGTTTTATGACAGCGAGAAGACGTCCTTAAGAGCCAGAAAGGAAGTGCATCGATAGTCAGTATGAGCAAGACAGTGTTATCCTCCAGGATGGCGGATGATCTTACTACACACACTGACGACCCCCAGACACAGGTCAGGTCAACACATCATACTGGTCCTCGTGTACTGTGTTAACAACTAGGTTAAGTTAGGTTAGGTACGTCACTATGATAGGTTACCAGTGTTAGGTACGTCACTATGATAGGTTACCAGTGTTAGGTACGTCACTATGGTAGGTTACCAGTGTTAGGTACGTCACTATGATAGGTTACCAGTGTTAGGTACGTCACTATGGTAGGTTACCAGTGTTAGGTACGTCACTATGATAGGTTACCAGTGTTAGGTACGTCACTATGGTAGGTTACCAGTGTTAGGTACGTCACTATGATAGGTTACCAGTGTTAGGTACGTCACTATGGTAGGTTACCAGTGTTAGGTACGTCACTATGATAGGTTACCAGTGTTAGGTACGTCACTATGATAGGTTACCAGTGTTAGGTACGTCACTATGGTAGGTTACCAGTGTTAGGTACGTCACTATGATAGGTTACCAGTGTTAGGTACGTCACTATGGTAGGTTACCAGTGTTAGGTACGTCACTATGATAGGTTACCAGTGTTAGGTACGTCACTATGGTAGGTTACCAGTGTTAGGTACGTCACTATGATAGGTTACCAGTGTTAGGTACGTCACTATGATAGGTTACCAGTGTTAGGTACGTCACTAGTGGACAGTCATGTCTACCTCATAATTATATTCCCATTTTAGTATACTTTGGTCAATGACCATTAAGTCTAATAATTAATGATAGGCAGTTAACCTGTTTATCCTTCCAGAGTGGTTAGGTTAGGTTAATTATGATGTAGTGAAGGTTTACCTCAGGTGGAAAGTAGACAATGGTTAAGTTTAGTGAGGACAGAATTCCCTGATCTAGTCATTCCCAGGGAACAGAACTAGGCAGCTGGTGTTTCAGAAAGTGATCAGCCAAGGAGTTCCTGGTGGATTGTATACATAGTCTTTATATCATACAGGGATGTATTCCTGGTGGATTGTATTCACAGTGTTTATATCATACAGGGATGTATTCCTATGTGAAATGTAAATATATGTTCAGTTTTCCCATGGTGTATATCACTTATGTATGATTGTATATATGAATGTATACTCTGATATGTATGATTGTATATATGAATGTATGCTCTGATATCTATGATTGTATATATGAATGTATACTCTGATATAATTATGTATGATTGTATATGTGAATGTATACTCTGATATACTTATGTATGAATGTATATATGAATGTATACTCTGATATGTACGATTGTATATATGAATGTATACTCTGATATGTATGATTGTATACATGAATGTATACTCTGATATGTATGATTGTATGTATGAATGTATTCTATATGTATGATTGTATACATGAATGTATACTCTGATATGTATGATTGTATGTATGAATGTATTCTATATGTATGATTGTATACATGAATGTATACTGTGATATACTTGAAAGTTTCATGCAGTATGTTGATGATGGTTGTAACATGGCGTTCAGCATACGCCATACACTCTGGCAATACTTCATTCATTCCTGCCAGTTGGCGTATTGTGAGCATGCCAGCTGTGGTGAACAGGTGGTTTGTGAGCACGCCAGCTGTGGTGAGCAGGTGGTTTGTGAGCACGCCAGCTGTGGTGAACAGGTGGTTTGTGAGCAAGCCAGCTGTGGTGAGCAGGTGGTTTGTGAGCACGCCAGCTGTGGTGAACATGGGAACGTACTAGCACTGTGTAGGTGAACAAGGTTGGTGTTGTAGTCTAACCAGTCTGGTGGATGATACATGTGTTTATGACACGCAGCTGTGGATTGAATAGGTGTTTATTATCTACAGGGAGCTGTGGATTGATACATGTGTTTATATCACCCAGATGTTCTGTGGTGTACATAGTGTTTTACACAGGGATGTTCTGGTGGATTGGTCTTGTTACACAGGGAGTACGGGTGGTGATCATAGTGGTTTATACATCAGATGTGGTGATTTACACAGTGTTTATAAAACAGGGAGATCCTGTTGATGAACATAGTTTTTATCAACAGGCAGCTGGTGGTTGAACAGTGTTTTTAGCAAGCCATTCTGTGGTGAGAAAGTGGTTTATATCATAGCACGGTGTCCTGTGGTTGAACAGTGGTTTTATAACGAGTATTCCTGTGGTGTACAGTGGTTTTACAACGGAGCGGGTGGTATTCACAGTGTTTTTTACAGGCAGCTGTGGTGTATACATGTGTTTATATCAACAGCAGTATTCCTGGTGGCATGTGTTTAATGAGTGTTTATATCATACAGCCTGTGGTGAACAGTGTTTTGACACTCCAGGATGTACCTGGGGGAGCATAGTGTTTATCATACAGGGTTTTCCATGTGAAATGAATATAGTGTTTCCATGTGTATATCACTCAGTGTTGTAATGTGTAACTTGGATAGTATGATTGTATATGATGATACCTGCATGTTGTGGTGAGCAGGTGTTATTGTATGATGTACTGACTGTATACTGTGATATTGAAATTCATGCGTGGTTTGTGGAGCAACATGCTTCAGCATGTACACTGGCAACTTATAGGTTTGGTTTGTGAGCACGCCAGCTGTGGTGAGCAGGTGGTTTGTGAGCACGCCAGCTGTGGTGAGCAGGTGGTTTGTGAGCACGCCAGCTGTGGTGAACAGGTGGTTTGTGAGCACGCCAGCTGTGGTGAGCAGGTGGTTGGCAGCCGCCGGCGGTCAGGCTTGAGGGTACCAGGCCGGTCAGTGGCGCGGGCTCTGTGAGTCATCACAGCAGTGGCTGTCACGTTCCCCTCCTTGGTCTAGGCTGCTGGTTTATTTTGCATCTTCCTTGTACACACTTGGCTTACTGGAACTCACGCCAGAAACATGTTTTCTCTCCATGTCTAGCATGACACCTGACGACTTCATGTCTCACAGGAGGTGGTGGTTGTGTGTTCAGACCACACCACAGGAGGTGGTTGTTGTGTGTTCAGACCACACCACAGGAGGTGGTTGTTGTGTGTTCAGACCACACCACAGGAGGTGGTGGTTGTGTGTTCAGACCACACCACAGGAGGTGGTGGTTGTGTGTTCAGACTACACCACAGGAGGTGGTTGTTGTAGTGTTCAGACCACACCACAGGAGGTGGTTGTTGTGTGTTCAGACCACACCACAGGAGGTGGTTGTCGTGTGTTCAGACCACACCACAGGAGGAGGTGGTTGTGTGTTCAGACCACACCACAGGAGGTGGTTGTTGTGTGTTCAGACCACACCACAGGAGGTGGTTGTTGTGTGTTCAGACCACACCACAGGAGGTGGTTGTTGTGTGTTCAGACCACACCACAGGAGGTGGTTGTTGTGTGTTCAGACCACACCACAGGAGGTGGTTGTTGTGTGTTCAGACCACACCACAGGAGGTGGTTGTTGTGTGTTCAGACCACACCACAGGAGGTGGTTGTTGTGTGTTCAGACCACACCACAGGAGGTGGTTGTTGTGTGTTCAGACCACACCACAGGAGGTGGTTGTTGTGTGTTCAGACCACACCACAGGAGGTGGTTGTTGTGTGTTCAGACCACACCACAGGAGGTGGTTGTTGTGTGTTCAGACCACACCACAGGAGGTGGTTGTTGTGTGTTCAGACCACACCACAGGAGGTGGTTGTTGTGTGTTCAGACCACACCACAGGAGGTGGTTGTTGTGTGTTCAGACCACACCACAGGAGGTGGTTGTTGTGTGTTCAGACCACGCCACAGGAGGTGGTTGTTGTGTGTTCAGACCACACCACAGGAGGTGGTTGTTGTGTGTTCAGACCACACCACAGGAGGTGGTTGTTGTGTGTTCAGACCACACCACAGGAGGTGGTTGTTGTGTGTTCAGACCACACCACAGGAGGTGGTTGTGTGTGTTCAGACCACACCACAGGAGGTGGTGGTTGTGTGTTCAGACCACACCACAGGGAGGTGGTGGTTGTGTGTTCAGGACCACACCCACAGGAGGTGGTTGTTGTGTGTTCAGACCACGCCACAGGAGGTGGTGGTTGGTGTTGTTCAGACCACACCACAGGAGGTGGTTGGTTGTGTGTTCAGACCACACCACAGGAGGTGTTGTTGTGTGTTCAGACCAGGCACCACAGGAGGTGGTTGTGTTGTGTGTTCAGACCACGCCACAGGAGGTGGTTGTTGTGTGTTCAGACCACACCACAGAGGTGGTGGTTGTGTGTTCAGACCACACCACAGGAGGTGGTGGTTGTGTGTTCAGACCACACCACAGGAGGTGGTGGTTGTGTGTTCAGACCACACCACAGGAGGTGGTGGTTGTGTGTTCAGACCACACCACAGGAGGTGGTGGTTGTGTGTTCAGACCACACCACAGGAGGTGGTTGGGAATGTAGTAGCACAGATCACAGTTGCCAGGTCGTCATATTCCAGCAGTACAATCTCACGTTATGATGAGAGAGATGTATTCTTGGAGAGGTTCCGTGTGTGACCCGACACAACATCACTGTTAACGCTCCTGCGTCACTATCCTCACTCTGTGTGTAGTAGTGGGTGGGGAGGAGCCTTATACCTCACTATCCTCACTCTGTGTGTAGTAGAGGGTGAGGAGGAGCCTTCTACCTCACTATCCTCACTCTGTGTGTAGTAGTGGGTGGGTAGGAGCCTTCTACCTCACTATCCTCACTCTGTGTGTAGTAGTGGGTGGGTAGGAGCCTTCTACCTCACTATCCTCACTCTGTGTGTAGTAGTGGGTGGGTAGGAGCCTTCTACCTCACTATCCTCACTCTGTGTGTAGTAGAGGGTGAGGAGGAGCCTTCTACCTCACTATCCTCACTCTGTGTGTAGTAGTGGGTGAGGAGGAGCCTTCTACCTCACTATCCTCACTCTGTGTGTAGTAGTGGGTGAGGAGGAGCCTTCTACCTCACTATCCTCACTCTGTGTGTAGTAGTGGGTGGGTAGGAGCCTTCTACCTCACTATCCTCACTGTGTGTGTAGTAGTGGGTGGGTAGGAGCCTTCTACCTCACTATCCTCACTCTGTGTGTAGTAGTGGGTGGGTAGGAGCCTTCTACCTCACTATCCTCACTCTGTGTGTAGTAGAGGGTGAGGAGGAGCCTTCTACCTCGCTATCCTCACTCTGTGTGTAGTAGAGGGTGAGGAGGAGCCTTCTACCTCACTATCCTCACCATGAGTATGGATGAGGAAGTAAGATTACTCTCCACTCGTGGTAGTGTGGGATGGTGTGTGGCTGAGGGCAGGGGAGGGAGGCAGTGAGACACAAGTCGTACTTTATATTTCAGAATGACCAGAAGCAGAACTGAAGGTGGGAGGTTGTGTGTGTATGACTGGTTGTGGAGTGGGTTGTGTGTGTATGACTGGTTGTGGAGTGGGTTGTGTGTGTATGACTGGTTGTGGAGTGGGTTGTGTGTGTATGACTGGTTGTGGAGTGGGTTGTGTGTGTATGACTGGTTGTGGAGTGGGTTGTGTGTGTATGACTGGTTGTGGAGTGGGTTGTGTGTGTATGACTGGTTGTGGAGTGGGTTGTGTGTGTATGACTGGTTGTGGAGTGGGTTGTGTGTGTATGACTGGTTGTGGAGTGGGTTCTGTGTGTATGACTGGTTGTGGAGTGGGTTGTGTGTGTATGACTGGTTGTGGAGTGGGTTGTGTGTGTATGACTGGTTGTGGAGTGGGTGGTACATGTGTCAAGTGGAGGAAGGTGTGTCAAGGAGGTATGGACCTGATACAGCCCAGGGGGTTACCTCAGGGGTTGGTGGGTGGCGGAGGGGTTGTGTTGGGGCTGGTGGGTGGCGGAGGGGTTGTGTTGGGGATGGTGGGTGGCGGAGGGGTTGTGTTGTGGTTGGTGGGTGGCGGAGGGGTTGTGTTGGGGTTGGTGGGTGGCGGAGGGGTTGTGATGGGGTTGGTGGGTGGCGGAGGGGTTGTGATGGGGTTGGTGGGTGGCGGAGGGGTTGTGTTGGGGTTGGTGGGTGGCGGAGGGGTTGTGTTGGGGTTGATGGGTGGCGGGGGGGTTGTGATGGGGTTGGTGGGTGGCGGAGGGGTTGTGATGGGGTTGGTGGGTGGCGGAGGGGTTGTGTTGTGGTTGGTGGGTGGCGGAGGGGTTGTGTTGGGGTTGGTGGGTGGCGGAGGGGTTGTGTTGGGGTTGGTGGGTGGCGGAGGGGTTGTGATGGGGTTGGTGGGTGGCGGAGGGGTTGTGATGGGGTTGGTGGGTGGCGGAGGGGTTGTGTTGGGGCTGGTGGGTGGCGGAGGGGTTGTGTTGTGGTTGGTGGGTGGCGGAGGGGTTGTGATGGGGCTGGTGGGTGGCGGAGGGGTTGTGATGGGGTTGGTGGGTGGCGGAGGGGTTGTGTTGGGGTTGGTGGGTGGCGGAGGGGTTGTGTTGGGGTTGGTGGGTGGCGGAGGGGTTGTGTTGGGGCTGGTGGGTGGCGGAGGGGTTGTGATGGGGTTGGTGGGTGGCGGAGGGGTTGTGATGGGGCTGGTGGGTGGCGGAGGGGTTGTGATGGGGTTGGTGGGTGGCGGAGGGGTTGTGTTGGGGTTGTGGCCGTAACAACAGCAGGGATTGATCCTCGCCACCCCTGGTACTCGTGCCTCTCCTTTTGAAGAGTATTGGCATTTCCCTCTCTCTCTCTCTCTCTCTCTCTCTCTCTCTCTCTCTCTCTCTCTCTCTCTCTCTCTCTCTCTCTCTCTCTCTCTTCGTACATAAAGAAACAAATAACAAATACAGAAGTTATAGAGGAGGGTAAGAAAGATGGTACCTGAATTAATAGCTAAGTTACAGGAAAAGGTTAGAAGCTATATAAATGTCCGTCATGGAAGAGAGAGGAGTAAGGCGAGAACTGATCACAACCTTCGGTTGTAACTCAGTTTGATGAAGTCGACGTAGAACAGTTGTTGGAATGATGCGAGAATAGAACAACCAGAGAACATAACTTGAGATGGATGGAGGAACTTGATGAAGAAACGTAAACTTTGGTATAGTGTTGATAACATCGTAAGGTCAACACACACGAGGCTGGTGGGCAGTGTGGCTGTGGTCAACACACACGAGGCTGGTGGGCAGTGTGGCTGTGGTCAACACACACGAGGCTGGTGGGGAGTGTGGCTGTGGTCAACACACACGAGGCTGGTGGGCAGTGTGGCTGTGGTCAACACACACGAGGCTGGTGGGGAGTGTGGCTGTGGTCAACACACACGAGGCTGGTGGGCAGTGTGGCTGTGGTCAACACACACGAGGCTGGGCAGTGTGGCTGTGGTCAACACACGAGGCTGGTGGGCAGTGTGGCTGTGGTCAACACACACGAGGCTGGTGGGGAGTGTGGCTGTGGTCAACACACACGAGGCTGGTGGGCAGTGTGGCTGTGGTCAACACACACGAGGCTGGTGGGCAGTGTGGCTGTGGTCAACACACACGAGGCTGGTGGGCAGTGTGGCTGTGGTCAACACACACGAGGCTGGGCAGTGTGGCTGTGGTCAACACACACGAGGCTGGGCAGTGTGGCTGTGGTCAACACACACGAGGCTGGTGGGCAGTGTGGCTGTGGTCAACACACACGAGGCTGGTGGGCAGTGTGGCTGTGGTCAACACACACGAGGCTGGTGGGCAGTGTGGCTGTGGTCAACACACACGAGGCTGGGCAGTGTGGCTGTGGTCAACACACACGAGGCTGGTGGGCAGTGTGGCTGTGGTCAACACACACGAGGCTGGTGGGCAGTGTGGCTGTGGTCAACACACACGAGGCTGGTGGGCAGTGTGGCTGTGGTCAACACACACGAGGCTGGGCAGTGTGGCTGTGGTCAACACACACGAGGCTGGTGGGCAGTGTGGCTGTGGTCAACACACACGAGGCTGGTGGGCAGTGTGGCTGTGGTCAACACACACGAGGCTGGTGGGCAGTGTGGCTGTGGTCAACACACACGAGGCTGGGCAGTGTGGCTGTGGTCAACACACACGAGGCTGGTGGGCAGTGTGGCTGTGGTCAATACACACGAGGCTGGTGGGCAGTGTGGCTGTGGTCAACACACACGAGGCTGGTGGGCAGTGTGGCTGTGGTCAACACACACGAGGCTGGGCAGTGTGGCTGTGGTCAACACACACGAGGCTGGTGGGCAGTGTGGCTGTGGTCAACACACACGAGGCTGGGCAGTGTGGTTGTGGTCAACACACACGAGGCTGGGCAGTGTGGCTGTGGTCAACACACACGAGGCTGGGCAGTGTGGCTGTGGTCAACATATACGAGTTGAAAACGTATCATAGAGAATGTTCAAGATGGAGGCCCACTGCCTTCCTGTACACACACACACACACACACACACATATATACCTTCCTGTGACCGAAGTCTCCCAAGACACGTTTTCTATACACATCTCAGAAATAGTCGTGAGTGGGCCATAATTTTATAAGTCATCCCTTGTATGTTGATTGATCTCTTATGTTATATCTTGATTGTTCATTTGAACATATGACCCGGTGACATTGTCTGGTTATCCTGCTTAATGGCCCAATTAGATCTTTCCGGTCGTTAAACTCATGATTTAGGAAGAAGATTAGTCTTGATATCACGTTTTCTTTTCCTCCCATTCTCTGTCGTGACGGAAATATGCTTAATTGGATTCCCGTTTTCTTTTTCGGGGGTGCCCTCATGCAGTTGTTATAGTCTGCAGTTGATCTGTGAAATGTTGATAAACTCTCTCTCTCTCTCTCTCTCTCTCTCTCTCTCTCTCTCTCTCTCTCTCTCTCTCTCTCTCTCTCTCTCTCTCTCTCTCATATAGTAATATATGAGTCATGATATGATACATATATGACTTATATGTATACGTCTGAGGGCAGCTGTCTTAAAACGCTGAGCAATACAGTCGCTGTTACTATCGCTTTCTGGGAAGTGTTATTATACTGCAGTGAAGTATAGCACTGTCTTCCTCATGCAGAGGTGGGCTGGGTTGTTGTGGTACCTCATCGTGTAATGACGCGTTATGACGTCATGTGTTGTCTACTGGAGCAGACTTCCTCATTACCTGCTTACCTACTTGGCTGGCTACCTGGCTAACCTACCTGGCTGCATACCTACCTGGCTAACCTACCTGGCTACCTGGCTGCCTACCTACCTGGCTGCCTACCTGGCTGCCTGCCTGGCTGCATACCTACCTGGCTAACCTACCTGGCTACCTGGCTGCCTACCTACCTGGCTGCCTACCTGGCTACCTACCTGGCTGCATACCTACCTGGCTAACCTACCTGGCTACCTGGCTGCCTACCTACCTGGCTGGCTACCTGGCTACCTGCCTGGCTGCATACCTACCTGGCTAACCTACCTGGCTACCTGGCTGCCTACCTACCTGGCTGGCTACCTGGCTACCTACCTGGCTGCATACCTACCTGGCTAACCTACCTGGCTACCTGGCTGCTTACCTACTTGGCTGGCTACCTGGCTACCTACCTGGCTGCATACCTACCTGGCTAACCTACCTGGCTACCTGGCTGCCTACCTACCTGGCTGCCTACCTGGCTAACCTACCTGGCTACCTGGCTGCCTACCTACCTGGCTGGCTACCTGGCTACCTACCTGGCTGCATACCTACCTGGCTAACCTACCTGGCTACCTGGCTGCCTACCTACCTGGCTGCCTACCTGGCTAACCTACCTGGCTACCTGGCTGCCTACCTACCTGGCTGGCTACCTGGCTACCTGCCTGGCTGCCTACCTACCTGGCTACCTGGCTGGCCAGTGGGCCAAGGGATGAAAATGGTATCCAAGTCGCTATTATGAAGATATATACACCCGAGTTTGAATATATATATATACATATATATATATATATATATATATATATATATATATATATATATATATATATATATATATATATATGGGTCAGAGGTCATGGGTCAGAGGTCACATGTTGATCATTTCCCTACCGTCGAGTGACGTGACTTGTGTTGTACGTCTGATTGTGTTGCTGGTGCTTCCATGTGTCAGTAATGTGTGTTTGTGTTGTGTAGTGTGTTGCATGGTGTAGTCAGGAAGGAGATGGCCACGAGGTTATATTATATATGATTTTCATTTCACTTATCCATATTATATTGGATGATTAATATTGATTCTGTTCTGGTCAATTTCAGGTAAGTTGTTGACCATCATATGTGTGACATGTGACCTGGCTGATCGTACTGATCAACCATACTGTATAACTGGTAAGTACAGGGACAATATTACTTATATCTACACTACTACTCTACTGCTACACTTGTATCTACACTACTGCTACACTTGTATCTACACTACTGCTACACTTGTATCTACACTACTGCTACACTTCTATCTACACTACTGCTACACTTGTATCTACACGTTACTGCTACACTTGTATCTACACTACTGCTACACTTGTATCTACACTACTGCTACACTTGTATCTACACTACTGCTACACTTGTATCTACTCTACTGCTACACTTGTATATTTTTTCTTGTACATATATTGTCTTTTCCTAATACTGAAGGTTTGTTGTATATATGATATTCATTCTATAACTGTATTCCTGTTGTATAGGAAATTATATTTTGTAATACTGTGTGTATAGATGGGTTACTATGTGTGTGTATAGATGGGTTACTATGTGTGTGTATAGATGGGTTACTATGTGTGTGTATAGATGGGTTACTATGTGTGTGTGTGTATAGATGGGTTACTATGTGTGTGTATAGATGGGTTACTATGTGTGTGTGTGTATAGATGGGTTACTATGTGTGTGTATAGATGGGTTACTATGTGTGTGTGTGTATAGATGGGTTACTATGTGTGTGTATAGATGGGTTACTATGTGTGTGTATAGATGGGTTACTATGTGTGTGTATAGATGGGTTACTATGTGTGTGTGTGTATAGATGGGTTACTATGTGTGTGTATAGATGGGTTACTATGTGTGTGTATAGATGGGTTACTATGTGTGTGTATAGATGGGTTACTATGTGTGTGTATAGATGGGTTACTATGTGTGTGTGTGTATAGATGGGTTACTATGTGTGTGTATAGATGGGTTACTATGTGTGTGTGTGTATAGATGGGTTACTATGTGTGTGTATAGATGGGTTACTATGTGTGTGTGTGTATAGATGGGTTACTATGTGTGTGTATAGATGGGTTACTATGTGTGTGTATAGATGGGTTACTATGTGTGTGTGTGTATAGATGGGTTACTATGTGTGTGTATAGATGGGTTACTATGTGTGTGTATAGATGGGGGGGGGGGGTGGCATCACGTGGAGCCTCGTTAATAATACACCTCATCATCTTCCTCATCTTCCTCATCTTCCTGTCATCATTATCAGCCAGGTAGGAGGTATGTGTGTGTTGCCTGCTGGGCCGCACGCACGCACGCACGCACACCGTATATAAGGCCGGGTCTGGTCGCGACTCATTACCTAAAATAGTTCGTTACTGTAAAGATAGATGGCGCGGGGGGGGACTATGATGTCATAACCCCGCCCACCCTTGACGTCATAGCTCGGGTAACTCTGAACCACGCCCTCCTCATGATGACGTCAGGAGTTTTCCCCGGTATTACAGTCATATCCCGTGACCTACGTTAACCCCCCTCCCCCCCCCCCCCTAGTGATGTGGGTTGTCTGCTGGTTGTGTGTAACAGACCAGCTGATGTGACGTCATACTTCCAGCCTCTAGTGACGTCACAGTTACCTTCAGGCGCGAGGGCTCGGAGCCGGGCGTGGGCGTGCCTGGACGCCCACGCCCGGCTGGAGTACTATTGCATGGCTTGATGTATGTAGAGGTGACGTCAGAGTGAGCGGTCACCCGGTGTATCTCACGGAGATATGATGCTCCTAATATAGCAGGGGACCCGCCCCGCAGCCATGTTTCCCTCACTGGCAGGTCAGGCTGAAGCTCCACCATGGAACATATCTTTGATTTCATTGATGCTCAGAATTTATTGTTCATTGTAATAACTATAAAAAGATTATATAATGTCCTTTCTATATAGGATGACTTTATGGATCATCAGTATTTGATATATATATTCCGTTCTTACCACTGGAAAATGAAATACGGTAAGTTCCCAAGTGCACTTTCGTGTAATAATCACATCATCAGGGGAGACACAAGAGAGAAGTATAACAATCAGTTGTTATAAAACGGAGAGACGTAGCTAGGACGCCATTTATATATATATATATATCCACAAACTAGTTATCCACACTACGCCTCTAGTTTCTAGAAGCTTCGTTCCTACGTCTTATGTAAGTTCAATTTCGCGCAGGGTCATCCCAGCTCTGCTTCATTCACGTTCAGTTATCATCCTGGTTGGGTCGTTCATGAAGTCATGAGCGGCCTAGGAGGGAGGGAGGAAGGGAGGGAGGAAGTGAAGCTGTGAACACATTCTTCCCGTGTACAGTGCCCCCCACACACACACACACACACACACACGGGCTGCCAAAATCGCAGGTTGACTTGATCATAAGTGTAAGTGTTTCCCGTGCAGACGACCGGAGGTAGGCTGGCATACTTCTTCGGTATATGAGTATGTACCATCTGGCCTGGACCACTGCATGTATGTTTGTCCACCCACGCAGTCATCACTTGGTCTGTTAGGATCGGGTCAGTAAGAGAGAGAAGTGTAGCGAGGGTAAGGAAAGGCTAAGGAAATATAATTGTCTAAAACCTACGAATTTAGATAGATGACTCAACCCGAAAGTGAGGGAAGATAGAGTAGAAACCCAGTCAGAAAAATTTGGGAAGATAATGAAACCAGAGACCACAGGGTCACCACATAGAAACCAGAGACCACAGGGTCACCACATAGAAACCAGAGACCACAGGGTCACCACATAGAAACCCAAGCTTGTTATCAGCTTCAATGTGGCGGCCATTAAGCTTCCGTTTTCTTGTGGACGTGTTCACATTTTCTTTCATTTATCATCCCTCGTCACCTAGACCTGTGGTTCCACCTGTACTGTGTTGACTGGTTGTCATACACTTGTTATTTCTGATGTGGATCCTTCAGTCTTCTGCTGGATGGTTTATATTGTACAGGTACTGAAGATAACCTGTTCTTATGTCTCATAGAATTATGTGAGTACATCAATGTACAGAGCACATGATCATTACTGATGTGTACATCAATGTACAGAGCACATGATCATTACTGATGTGTACATCAATGTACAGAGCACATGATCATTACTGATGTGTACATCAATGTACAGAGCACATGATCATTACTGATGTTTACATCAATGTACAGAGCACATGATCATTACTGATGTGTACATCAATGTACAGAGCACATGATCATTACTGATGTTTACATCAATGTACAGAGCACATGATCATTACTGATGTGTACATCAATGTACAGAGCACATGATCATTACTGATGTTTACATCAATGTACAGAACACATGATCATTACTGATGTGTACATCAATGTACAGAGCACATGATCATTACTAATGTTTACATCAATGTACAGAGCACATGATCATTACTGATGTTTACATCAATGTACAGAGCACATGATCATTACTGATGTTTACATCAATGTACAGAGCACATGATCATTACTGATGTTTACATCAATGTACAGAACACATGATCATTACTGATGTGTACATCAATGTACAGAGCACATGATCATTACTGATGTTTACATCAATGTACAGAGCACATGATCATTACTGATGTGTACATCAATGTACAGAGCACATGATCATTACTGATGTGTACATCAATGTACAGAGCACATGATCATTACTGATGTTTACATCAATGTACAGAACACATGATCATTACTGATGTGTACATCAATGAATTATTGACGGTCGTTGATGTATTCTCGCTTGTTAGATTTTGATATTGACAAATTAATCGTTTTATTATACACCATCGGAACTGTATTCCTCCAACTACTACAAGAATACAGTGGTGTAGTTATGATCTGTCATTTATGTGTTTGCATCATTTGTTGTTTGACACATTCGTGTATATGATTATTGTTAATGATAATTCATAACCATAGGAACTGAAATTATTATTAATGATACTAAAAGTATAACCAAATAGAATGTTAGGTCCAAGAACCAACTTCTTATAACCAAACACATATGATTTCTAACCAAAGAATAATGAACCAATGATGTGACTTTACCTGGTGCTGTGACCCTCAGTGTGACCTTCCTTAACATAGCAAGAAAAATGAAAGTGAATGATGAAAACCAGCAAGTGTTACATATGGTGAGTCTTCCAGTAAACCATGTGCTCCCTACACTCACTGTTCCAGCAGACCACATCCACCCTACACTCACTGTTCCAGCAGACCACATCCACCCTACACTCACTGTTCCAGCAGACCACATCCACCCTACACTTAGTGTTCCAGCAGACCACATCCACCCTACACTCACTGTTCCAGCAGACCACATCCACCCTACACTCACTGTTCCAGCAGACCACATCCACCCTACACTTAGTGTTCCAGCAGACCACATCCATCCTACACTTAGTGTTGTAGCAGACCACATCCACCCTACACTTAGTGTTGTAGCAGACCTGCTGGGGATACGTGAGTGGAGGGTCTTGTGTGCTAAGTTCTCGCACGGACCACGTACGTCTGCCTGCTCCTCATAACAGTGAGATGTGAGGTATTTCTGGCCCTCACCTGGCCTGTCACTCACGACCCCAGCCTTGCTACCACTAACTATACTCACCTTAATGATTCATTCTCTCATTATAGGTTGAGTCTTGAGTAAGATCGTAACATACTGAACATTTTCTCATGGGCAGGTCTTGTGACCTCATCATCTCTCTCTCTCTCTCTCTCTCTCTCTCTCTCTCTCTCTCTCTCTCTCTCTCTCTCTCTCTCTCCCAGGAGAGCATCCATCATGAGGGAGGTGGAGGTGGGCTGGAGGCCAACACCTGCTCCAGTCGTGGTTCGTCCGTGTAGCCACGTGTTGGCAAGGGTTGTTTGAGCTCTGGTGATTGACACACTCCAGCAGCCTCTTGTATCATACCTTCCTCCTCACACGACCTGGCCGGTCAGGTGTGAGGGTGGGTCGTCGTGGCCAGGGCTCATCCTCCCGCGCGTCGTGCTGCGAGAACCACTCATTACCTTCCTCCTGACCTCGTTAGCACGACCGCCGGTACGACCCTGGGGGGGGGGGTGATGACCTGACCACCCATATGGGTAGGCAAGGCTCGTACGACCGTGCTCAGCGGTCGTGCCACTGTGGTCGTACCACTGTGGTGGTCGTGTGGTGTTCACTGCCTCCTTCACGACCCCGTCAGCCTGTTGGCTCATTAGGAATTCATTTCTAAGTTTAGTTTGTATGTTTGTTTTCTTGACGTTTGTTTGTGTGTGTGTGTGTGTGTGTGTGTGTCGCCTAAGGAGACGGTCAGTTCTCTAACCTTATGTTTATGTAAGGATGTATGACAGTTTCAATGGCGGCGATGCCACCCACTCGGCCCCGCCCCGCCCCACCACACCCCGCCCCATCCCCCCCCACCCCACCCCACCCCGCCCCTCCACACCCCGCCCCGCCCCGCCCCGCCCCGCCCCGCCCCGTCCTCCTCCTGCCACGAAAACTGCTCCAACACTCACGTCCCTGGCATGTGTGTGTGTGTGTGTGTGTGACTGTATATTATCTCTGGGATGGGGGGATCATACTGACGACGTAACTCGTAGTTGTAGTTCAAGTAGGACGGGAAGGGGGAATGGGGAGGCTTCCCTCCTGTATTATCACGATGTGAAATATATGAACAGGGGAAGAGGCTAAGGAAAGTGATTACATGAAGGTTCCTGACGCTCCCTTACTAAGGTGGGAAACGCAAGCACGTTCTACAGTAAGACAGAGAAGTGTGTGTGTGTGTGTGCATGTGTGTGTGTGTGTGTGTGTGTGTGTGTGTGGATGACGTAATACAGAGAAGTGTCTGTACCTGTGTGTGTGTGTGTGTGTGTGTGTGTGTGTGTGGATGACGTAATACAGAGAAGTGTCTGTACCTGTGTGTGTGTGACGTAATACAGAGAAGTGTCTGTACCTGTGTGTGTGTGTGTGTGTGTGTGTGTGTGTGTGTGTGGATGACGTAATACAGAGAAGTGTCTGTACCTGTGTGTGTGTGTGTGTGGATGACGTAATACAGAGAAGTGTCTGTACCTGTGTGTGTGTGTGTGTGTGTGTGTGTGTGTGTGTGTGGATGACGTAATAGACACCATTTGCGACAGCTGTGCCCAAATAGGTCCTTCAAGCGAGGCCAGAATATGTTGCCCTGGTTCACCCCTTACGTTGGCTGGCCAGAAATATAACTTGGATATAGCAAACATTATACGAGTATATCATGATTAATGTGATCATATATCATGATTAATGTGATCATATATCATGATTAATGTGGTCATATATCATTATTGTGATCATATATCATGTAGTTTACCATTATACGAGTATATCATGATTATTGTGATCATATATCATATGGTTTTCCATTATACGAGTATATCATGATTAATGTGATCATATATCATATGGTTTTCCATTATACGAGTATATCATGATTATTGTGATCATATATCGTATGGTTTTCCATTCATGTATTTGAATGAATAAAAATGTGTTTAAGATTATTGTAATTATTGTTGATGTAGCTGTAACGAATTATGAAACAATGGAACATTATAATGAAGAGGAAATATCATAACATGTTATCGTTACGTTGTCATTAACCAATCAACCTTTTTTTTTAATTAATTATCTTAATGTTGGGGAATATAACCGAACTATATACGTCACGGAACAACCACTCTCGTGTTGTGGGTGCACCACATGTCTCACTGGATCATTGGCAGCAGGCGCCGCGCGCCGCCGTGCTCCAACGGCCTGGTTTGCGCTGCGCCCCGCTGCCAGACGGACGGACGGAGAGTTTGATGTGGGTCCTGGTGATTCAACCCCTTTAATTCGTAACTGTCAGAGGTGTACACCCGTGGTAGACCTTACGTTATCTCTACTACCATTATGATCGCAGCACACACACACACACACACACACACACACACACACACACATGGTAACAGTACCCCGCTCTCTGCCTGGTCGCATGATAATAAACGCCGAGTTATTTCCATGTTTAAACACGTGTAAAGCTGAAGGAATTTGCGTTTTTAATGGCGTCAAGGTCGTGTGTGTGTGTGTGTGTGTGTATTGGGAGTTCCTCCACAACCGTGTACGTTACATAAACAGATTCCTGTGTTGTTAACGGTGTAGATTGTTTGGCCTTGAGGCTACTGGGCCGCTGGCCACTGTGGCCCGAGAGTGAGGTGGCCCGCTGCTGTTGAACCATGTGATGGGGTTGTTAAGAGTTGTGTTGTTGAAGACGTGTTCTTGTTTACGAACACTGGTGCAGCTTATACGTATGTCAGTGTTAATGATGATGATATTATTAATGATAATAATAATGATAATGATAATAATTAATGATGATAAGGATTTATGTTGGTTACATTACAAGCAAGAGTTGTGCATCATTATATAGTTGTCCATGTTGACTTAAAGTCATCATTTGTGTCATTGTACACGGACGTAGTATGAGGAACACCTAGGGCTAGCGGGGGTCGGTGCATGTAGCCTGGTGTAGATCCTACGTTGGTCACAGAACAGGAACACAGCAGGAACCAGAGACTCGCCCTCCTCCTCCAGGATGGGGGCTGAGATAACATTGTTGTCATTGGTATATAACCGAGCAAGGAGTAACATAGCAGGAGTTGTGTTAACACAGGGTTGCTTGGTTGCCTGTACGGCGGCACAGTGTTGTAGGGTTGTGTTGTTGTTGTTGTTGTTGGCAGGGGTGTGGGCCTGTGTACCGTCAGTGTCAATATTTGCATCATGTGAGTAGGTGTGTTATGTAGGCATTCTTATACTTGTTCATGTCTTAATAATCTCCATCACAACCACCACAACCCACCAGCCCCCCTACCATCACGCCCCCCCCCCCCCCCCCCCCCCCCCGCTATATATAGCCTCACATTCTGCCAAACTGGAAACGTAAAAAGTGTGTGGGTGTCGCCCCGCCCCCCCAGGGTCGGGTCTTACCGGGCGGGCGGGCGGGTGTGGTGTGGTGTGGTGTGGTGTGGTGTGGAGGTGAATCTGTGCCACAAGAATGCGGAAAAGAAATACGTGTTCCCGGAATGATGTCAGGTTATGACCATAGTGGGTGACACACACACACACACACACACACACACACACACACACACACACAGCCCGCCCTGGGTATCGGTAGGGTTCATGACAGTGGCGGTAAGCCACCACTGCACGTGCTGTCGCGTTCCCCTCCGTGGCTCAGGTGGTTGTGTGTGAGACACACTTCGGGCCATCCACTGACTCGTATGGTTAAACAGTGGAAATCATCACATTGTACTGGAACACGTCAAGTTCTGTAAAGAGAGAGAGAGAGAGAGAGAGAGAGAGAGAGAGAGAGAGAGAGAGAGAGAGACTTGGATGATAAATGAGTTAGTGAGAGTCGGGTGTGTGGTCATGGAGATAAAGTGAGAACAGTTGTGGGTGGGTAGTTTTTTTTATATGAGAGAGTTTGAAAATGAGGAAGTAGATGTAGTAGTGAAGGGGGGGGGGGGGGCACGTGTACAGTACCACACCAGGTACCAGGGAAGGTAGGTAGGTACACCACCTGCCTGCCTAGTACCAGGTACCAGGGAAGGTAGGTATGTACACCACCTTCCTGCCTAGTACCAGGTACCAGGGAAGGCAGGTATGTACACCACCTGCCTGCCTAGTACCAGGTACCAGGGAAGGTAGGTAGGTACACCACCTGCCTACTGGATCATGTGTACCACAGCTGGTACGTCCACCACCTGTGTGTGTGTCTGTCACTCGTTATCGCAGGTGGAACCAGCGTGTGGAAGGAAGCGGTAGATTGTTAGCAAAAGTTATATATCAGAAAGTTGTGGTAGTGGCCACGGGCGGGGCTGTGTCTCACACCTAATATTAGCAGGAGGCTGGGCTGGTGTGGTGTCCCAAGTGTGACTGACTGACGAGTGAGGCGCACCTCCTCCTCCTCCTACTCCTCCTCACCTCAGCGCACCTTCTCCTCCTCCTCCCCACCTCACCACACCACCTCCTCCTCCACACCTCACCACACCACCTCCTCCTCCACACCTCGCCACACCACCTCTGAGGAGGGGAATGTGTCGTGACCGAACTGCTGATGACGCAGATGAACGACACATAATCGAGGTTGACGAACTGGAGTGAAGCCATACCTGATGATGACCAGGATGGAGTAGTGAGGAAACACACCAGGAGGCAGATGTGTGATGCTGGCCACACCTTGCTGTCAACATGGGCAGCCATCCTGCGTGGCACACGGGTGTGTGTGTTGCCTGCACTGTCCTGCTGGTCCCCACCATGCACCAGGCTGGAGCCCCAGTAGTGGAGGGTCGTGCCCTTTCCTCTACATGGTATAGGTCCCTCCCTCCCCTGCAGTAGCCACACAGGATCCTGGCCTCCAGTATGAGTTCTCTCTGCTCGCTAATCTCCCGATTTTGTGATTATCTTTAGTTCTTTATCTTTTGTTTATTCAGTTATTTATTTAATTGCTTCTTAAGAGTAACTTTTGTTTCCTTGTAGTTTAAGGTAACATAAGTTGTTGTTGTTGTTGTTGTTGTTGTTGTTCGTCCTCTGGTTATCACGTGTAAACAGTGGGTGACGTCATGGTAGTTTTATGTTGGTACCGCGACCTTGGTCGACCTTGTTGGCTGTGGTTGTTCGTCTGTTACTGCCGTCCTAATGATCATTGTGATGTCATACTGTCTTCATTGTGTTACGTTACGTTATTACCCACTACTGTAACGTCAGTAAACTAGTTCAAGAACATAAGCAAATAACTTATTTATTGTAGAGGAAAAATATGTATTTTTTCTAAGAATTTCACGAGATTATTAATTGTTGTTTGTGAAATAACCCAGTTATGTACTAGAGTAATCCTGGGTGAGTGTTTGTACACAAACAAGACGTTGTGATTTTTGTCATGAGAAAATTGCATGTGAAGTAAAGGCGTAAACAACTTAGGTATTTGTTGAAGGAGGAACATCTTAGTGATAATGAAGCTGGTCAATATATTTTTTATTTCGTTTCTGAGGGAAAACACATTTGGCATTAGAAAATTAGAAACGAAAAGTCCAAGAAAATAAATGCAGATGTTGTCTATATGAAAACCTTGTTGCTGAAATGTAGGAAAACAATGAAAGTATTATTGTCATCACAACTGTACAGTCTTTCCATACATTGCTGTAGACAGTGTTGTGGTATGGTTAAGACAGACACTAGTTAGTATAGTACTGTATAACTGTTGTAGTATGGTTAATACAGTAGCTAGTATAGTAGTGTATAGTAGTGTTGTAGTATGGTTAATACAGTAGCTAGTATAGTAGTGTATAGTAGTGTTGCAATATGGTTGAGACGTTCGTACGTTGTAACACAGTGTTGCAATATGGTTGAGACGTTCGTGCGTTGTTACACAGTGTTGCAATATGGTTGAGACGTTCGTGCGTTGTAACACAGTGTTGATCATTGTCGTAAGCAGTACGTATGAATGGCATGAGGCAGAGTACAGTGAACCAGCCACCTTGCTGTACAGCGCCACCAAAGGTATTTCCCCGAGGCTTAGTGTAGGAAGGACATGATGTCTTGGCAGGGAAGTGGCCAGGCGCTCCCGCTCAGGAAGCACAATATTTATAACTGTTTCGAACAAGGCTGTTGGTCGTGAATGAAGACACAGGTTACATTATTGGAACTTCCTGCTACCCTGTGTACTTCTGTGTAACAAGTTGTGTATTGATTGTGATGGGTTATGTCAAACAGTTGTAATTATGATCCATCGTTATTTGCTTCACAGGTTATTGATATTATTGTACAACCAAGACTTACTCAAGGAAGTATTGCCCTGGATGATAAGAGTTGTCATAGTGTGTAGGATTAAGGTCTGTGTACGGAAGACAGTGGGAAGCGACTCTATGTAATGTTCACAAAACCATCTTGTTATAACGTACGTTGTACGTCCTATGTTGTTATAACAGACGTAGTACGTCCTATGTTGTTATAACAGACGTAGTACGTCCTATGTTGTTATAACGTACGTTGTACGTCCTATGTTGTTATAACAGACGTAGTACGTCCTATGTTGTTATAACAGACGTAGTACGTCCTATTTTGTGAGAGGGTTTCATGTTATACAACTTACCCAGCGCTGAAAACTGTGTGGAACAGTTTAGATTATAATCCAGTTGGATGGTTAGGTGTATGTAACGATTCTTGATATCTTAATGTTGAGACAAACGGTAGTACACTGACGTCATACATGAGGTTGTTAGATATTATAAAAACCTTACGTCATGATGTTGTAGCACCTTACGTCATGATGTTATAGCATCTTACGTCATGATGTTATACAACCTTACATCATGGTGTTATAGCATCTTACATCATGATGTTTTACACTCCTACGTCATGTGTTATGGAACCTTACGTCATGATGTTATAGCACTTTACGTCATGATGTTATAGCACTTTACGTCATGATGTTATAGCACTTTACGTCATGATGTTATAGAACCTTACGTCATGACGTATAGATGGGTCGGGTCCTGTGAGGACCCCGCCCGCCGGGCGCGGTGCCCTAGTAGCCAGCCAGCACCCGGGCGAGGCGCGGGGTGTGTGGGCGTGGGGACGTGGGCGTGTGGGCGTGTTCCTCGCCACCCCAGCCGGCAGGTCTCACGCTCTACCACCAAATAAGGTCGTCATCTCCGCCACCACCACCACCACCTCCACCTCCTCCACCACCACAGCTGCCCTTGGCTCGGATGACTTGGGTGGCCTCCCCACCCCCCTCCCTCCCTCCCTCCCTCCCTCCCACCCTCCCTCCCTCCCTCCCTCCCTCCCTCCCTCCCTCCCTCACTACAGCCTCTAGATTTCTAGATTTTTCCCACAGTTTCCCCGCGGTGTGGGTGTGGGTGGCCCGTCGTCTGAGGTACATGCAGCAGTTGATAGGAGTTGTGATGGCTTCCTTGTGTGAGGTTGTGGACCAGGAATGTATGTATGATGGAGGAGGGTGTGAGGTCCCACACTTGGGCTCCCGACTTACCTGGGATTACGTCGGGAAGTTAAATGGCACGAGTCCCGGGTTGGGTCCTCATCCCCAGCAGACCACGGCTAATTCCCCGGGAATTAACCTGAGGATTTGTGGGGAAAATTGTTGTGAACTACAAGTTTTTGTGGACGACCAGTTGTTGTTATGAGGCGAGAATAACGTCAGCTGTACGACTGTCGTAAATTATTGTGAATGGTCGGTCGGTCGTTGTCTTGGGGGGGGGGGGGGTCATGATGTGTTAGTTGTGAGAATTTGTTGTTTGTTAATGTATGGTCAGGTTACAACCTCACTCTTGTGGACAATGTGTTGACTCGGAATTTTCTTTGGTTCTGGAATTGGCTTGAGAAGGAATTTTGTTTTGTTATGAACAACATTTCATGGTTTGTTGTGGGTCGTGCTTGACGTACATCATGGGTTATTACTGATGTACATCATGGGTTATTACTGATGTACATCATGGGTTATTACTGATGTACATCATGGGTTATTACTGACGTACATCATGGGTTATTACTGATGTACATCATGGGTTATTACTGATGTACATCATGGGTTATTACTGATGTACATCATGGGTTATTACTGATGTACATCATGGGTTATTACTGATGTACATCATGGGTTATTACTGATGTACATCATGGGTTATTACTGATGTAAATATTGATCGTATAAAGTTGTACCGTGAGATTAGCCATAGTGTTAGTTGTAGCTGTGGTTGTGGGAATGGTGGAGGTGACGTAGGTGTGTACTGGTGGGGTCATCTGAGCTGGGAACCAGGTCAGGACCTGAGGTATATGATGATGGTTGATGGTATCAACAAGAACAACCATTTCCTGAGTGATATTGTATCACATTACAGATAGTAACAGATAAGGTAGATGTATGTTATCAGTGAGGAGTTATTATGTTATCAGTGAGGAGTTATTATGTTATCATTGAGGAGTTATTATGTTATCATTGAGGAGTTATTATGTTATCAGTGAGGAGTTATTATGTTATCATTGAGGAGTTATTATGTTATCAGTGAGGAGTTATTATGTTATCATTGTGGAGTTATACAAGAACACCAGAAATATCACACGTATAGTTGTTTATTGATTATCTTAATGTAGATTTATTGATAAATAAGATGTTCTGGATTAATAAATAAGTTGCTCCGGATTAACTGATAATTTCTTTATTAATGTTGCCATATTTTTTCGTTTTTGGTTTAGTTCCACTAAATGTATTTTGTTTGTTTAATACTTTTTTACGTTTTTTCTCCTGGGATTTTAAGAATTTTGAATATTATAAGCAAGCATACATTACAAGAATTACAGGTTGTTACATTTTGATTATGTTGGATGAATATTAAGTAGCATTAAAGTGTGTTGGATGAAGAGTAACATGATGATAAAGTGTGTGTGTGTGTGTGTGTGTGTGTGTGTGTGTGTGTGTGTGTGTGTGTGTGTGTGGGCATAAGTTTCTCAGGTTAGAGTGCGTTTGTTAAGCTTACTCTGGAAAGTTCGTGTTGTGGTAATGTTGTTACAAGTAACTCAACATTTGTGTTGTACTTACATGTTGTGAGCTCAGGGTTGTAGTGTGGACTGTGATCGTAGCCGACTGTGGCCACAGGCTTGTAGATGGAATATCATTTTGTTTTCTATTTCGCTTGAGTATGTGGGGGTCTGCATGCTTGCTTCCTGGATTTAAGATAACTCAGATTACTCTCTCTCTCTCTCTCTCTCTCTCTCTCTCTCTCTCTCTCTCTCTCTCTACGTAGTTAACAATATTTACCTTTTCATTAACATGTATTTATGGAGGTTGTCTTGTTGACGCTTCTCCTCCTGCCTACAATCTGCCACACTTGTGTTTGTGATGATGATGATGATGGTGATGATGATGATAATGATGATAATGATGATGATAATGATGATGATGGTGATGGTGATGATGATAATGATGATGATGATGATGATGATGGTGATGATGATAATGATGATACACCGTGATGATGATGATGATGGAGCCCGTACTTATGATGATGGTAGAGGGTAAAACTGTCATATATTGAGCCAGGTTTAACTTTGGAAGAACGTGAATGAAACATTGGATTTTCGTTCTTTCTCAGTCCAGTTTACATATTCATTATTTTTCATTTATTCACAACTTGAGTTGGAGTGTCTGTCGTCATGAGAGAGTGCGTGAGCAGTGTGAGTGCGTGTGATGCAAGAGGTGTGTGCATAATGGTTCTCACTTGCCAAATGCAAGTGAAACAACAGATTGTTGAGTGTATAATGTGGAGGTAAGATGAGTGTACAATGTGGAGGTAAGGTGAGTGTACAATGTGGAGGTAAGATGAGTGTACAATTTGGAGGTAAGGTGAGTGTACAGTGTGGAGGTAAGATGAGTGTACAATGTGGAGGTAAGGTGAGTGTACAATGTGGAGGTAAGATGAGTGTACAGTGTGGAGGTAAGATGAGTGTACAATGTGGAGGTAAGATGAGTGTACAGTTTGGAGGTAAGATGAGTGTACAGTGTGGAGGTAAGATGAGTGTACAATGTGGAGGTAAGATGAGTGTACAATTTGGAGGTAAGATGAGTGTACAGTGTGGAGGTAAGATGAGTGTACAATGTGGAGGTAAGTTGCAGTTTGTTTAATGTGCCGTAACAATGCCATCCATCTTGCGTGTTAAGTGTATGTATTGTGGGCGTGCTGTAGTAGTACCGTGGGCGTGCTGTGGTAGTACCGTGGGCGTGCTGTGGTAGTACCGTGGGCGTGCTGTGGGCGTCGATGGAATGGAGAGATGACAGTGTTGTGGGCTGAGGTGTCTTGTGGAGTGTGAGGCGCCCCCCCCCCCCCCCACAACACAGTTAACAGTGTGGTATAACAAACCTTCAAGTGACACGTTGTTACATCAGAGACCAGCAAGCACTCTGTACAATGAGAGGTTTTCCTGCCCAGTTTTACTGGTCAGTTGTACCCGCCATATCTATCCCATTCATAACCAGACATGTTTAATGTCGCACATATTTCCCCGGCATGTGTAGCCATGCTCTCTCCTCCGTCTTGACCTTCCTGACGTAATATTAACCGTGCAATCTTCCTCCTTCACTGTAACGATTCTATCATTCTTGTGGTCCTCCCTGCTGGGCTCAGGGAGGGAGGGAGGGGAGTACTGTGCCTCCAGCTGCCCCGGACGCTCACATACTTCCAGCCTTGTGTCAACGCTGTCCTTATGCTCAAGATATGTTTATAAAAACCACAGGAGAGACGTAAGGAGATACGGGAAGCAGTATACAAGTCTTCAGTTAGTTTCCATCCATGACTTAGAGCGTCCTTGTGGGTCGCGCGCACCAGTGACGTCACGTGGCCGCCCGCGCTGGGATTGGTCGCCTTCAGGTTCTCGGAACTTCCAACGGTCTGGCACGCGCGCCAAGATTATGAAAATGGCTTTTACTCCCGCGGGCAAACGGGAGTGGAGGAATGTTTTACGGGGGCGTGGGGTCCCGAGGTGTGGATTTAGGTCAAGTGGGAAGCGTCTGTAAGGGCCAGACATGCGATGGTAAGACGGGAAGAAGCATTTATAATGGTCTATAGTGACTGGTATGTCAGTGCATTCGGCGATCTCGGCAGATTGTGAGATGTGTCGTGTGCTGGGATGAGGCGGCTCCATCATGAGATATGAGGGATAGTGGAGGGAAAGAAGAGAAGCAGACACATACAGAGGGTCGTATATGGCCACCACGATTATAGAACTGCCTCCTCGTACTGTACACGTAGTCACTTACAAACTGTCGCACATACAGACTTGAACACGTTACCAACCAGTCGTTGACTGTAGTGGACTTACCTTTGACCTGAGACCCTTAGGGTAGGTCAGAGGCCTGACTATCATACCCAGTGGTTATGATGGTCAAGGGTCGTAATCTTCCTTCCCAGTGGTCGTACCGCCGTCATGCAGACAGAGCCATGCACGGCGCGCACGCGCACCGTTGCTCACTCATCTCACTGGCTGGTGCTCTTCGTTACGTGCCACATCTTCGTTACGTGCCACATCTTCGTTACGTGCCACATCTTCGTCAGGTCCACTTGTTGTGGACCTGCCTCTTTTTTTTTCAGGTGGTAACGTTAACTTTGTCTTATGTTAAGTGGAAGACTTTTTATAGTCACAGTGGATATTCGTCTTCTTCTTCCTCCTATTATTTTTTTTTTTTTTTTTTTTTTGCCGCTGTCTCCCGCGTTTGCGAGGTAGCGCAAGGAAACAGACGAAAGAAATGGCCCAACCCACCCCATACACATGTATATACATACGTCCACACACGCAAATATACATACCTACACAGCTTTCCATGGTTTACCCCAGACGCTTCACATGCCTTGATTCAATCCACTGACAGCACGTCAACCCCGGTATACCACATCGCTCCAATTCACTCTATTCCTTGCCCTCCTTTCACCCTCCTGCATGTTCAGGCCCCGATCACACAAAATCTTTTTCACTCCATCTTTCCACCTCCAATTTGGTCTCCCTCTTCTCCTCGTTTCCTCCACCTCCGACACATATATCCTCTTGGTCAATCTTTCCTCACTCATTCTCTCCATGTGACCAAACCATTTCAAAACACCCTCTTCTGCTGCTCTCTCAACCACGCTCTTTTTATTTCCACACATCTCTCTTACCCTTACGTTACTAACTCGATCAAACCACCTCACATTATTATTTATTATTATTATTATTATTATTATTATTATTATTATTATTATTATTATTATTATTAAATCTGTTACGTTGAAGGTGTATTCATTTCGATCAGGCCTACAACTCTTCTCTCTTCAGAAAGTAACAATTTCTCAGATGATGATAGATATAAGAAGGAGATGACCGCGAGCAAGGGAAGGCAAATCTTCCTATTTTTAAATCCGAGGAAACACATTATGCAACACATGAGAACTGTACAACTTGATAACTTGTCGTGGAACACAAAGTTAGCAACACATTGTATGTCCAGACACCAGCATAACGAAGATGTAATGATGATAATGTGAATGATGGAATGATGAGTCGAAATTCCCCGCCTTCCTGTTACTGTTGTAGTGTGTGGGAGTAGGGTGGGAGGGTTGTAGTGTGTGGGTGTAGGGTGGGAGGGTTGTAGTGTGTGGGTGTAGGGTGGGAGGGTTGTAGTGTGTGGGTGTAGGGTGGGAGGGTTGTAGTGTGTGGGTGTAGGGTGGGAGGGTTGTAGTGTGTGGGTGTAGGGTGGGAGGGTTGTAGTGTGTGGGTGTAGGGTGGGAGGGTTGTAGTGTGTGGGTGTAGGGTGGGAGGGTTGTAGTGTGTGGGTGTAGGGTGGGAGGGTTGTAGTGTGTGGGTGTAGGGTGGGAGGGTTGTAGTGTGTGGGTGTAGGGTGGGAGGGTTGTAGTGTGTGGGTGTAGGATGGGAGGGTTGTATAACCGCTCCATCTTTAACTCTGTCACATCCACAACCATCTCGAATGCTCAGATGATTTTCCTGTATGATTATCATTACAATTATTATCATTAACGATCATTATTTTGCCCTTCATCGTAGCTGGCCATAATTATGGTACAGCAGTGGCCGTGATCCACCAAGATCCACATCCCTCACCAGACGTGCCCCACCAGTGATCCACCTCCCTAACCAGACATGCCCCACCAGTGATCCACCTCCCTCACCAGACGTGCTCCACCAGTGATCCACCTCCCTCACCAGACGTGCTCCACCAGTGATCCACCTCCCTCACCAGACGTGCTCCACCAGTGATGATCCACCTCCCTCACCAGACGTGCTCCACCAGTGATCCACCTCCCTCACCAGACGTGCTCCACCAGTGATGATCCACCTCCCTCACCAGGATCACACGAGACAACCATGTTGACGTCATGGTCGTCAGAACGGTTTGGATCACGAACGGTGTAATTAGTAGTCACACTGGTAACGAGGGTTGTTTGATAACCTCATGCTTCGGGGTTGCCAGTGATTATCTACCGCTAAAGATAAGAAATATTATGACTAAAAGATGGCGGCTGTTAGAGGAGGAGAAGGCCATCAGGTAGTACCGTCGTTTTGAAGGGTCGTTTCCTCGTGCCCTAGTGGTTACACTCCTGGTGTAGTAGGTTAGAGTGAGGTTGTGTGGTCGTGGGTTGATGAGGTTACAACGCCGGAGTGTGGCAGAGATGGGTTTGTGCCAACTGTCGCCCACCCACCCACCCAGGCATGCTCTCTCTCTCTCTCTCTCTCTCTCTCTCTCTCTCTCTCTCTCTCTCTCTCTCTCTCTCTCTCTCTCTCTCTCAGGTCTAGCCAAAGTATGCAAAGTTAAGTTAGACATTAAAGAAACTTTATCTGACGTAAGAAAGTTGAGGTAGACAACATCAGACGAAGATTAAAGTTAGTTTTTCCAACATTAAGAATGTGACCAGACGAAGTGCCATGTACTGGAGAAAGCCCTTGTGAGGTGGAGGTTTACTCACCACTGAAGACAAGATTACACACAAACTGAAAGTTGAGTTAGAACTGAATAAAATTTTAACAAGTTTTCAGTTGTAAATTTAGGAATATTTAGAGCGAGGAAGTTTACAGGACAGAGAAAACGAGTGAAGGGTAGAAGACAAGTCTGAAGGAGAAATATATTTGATGGAAGTTATGGATCATTTACTACAGCTGAGGTCACATGTTTTCCCGCCTCTTTATATTGGCTTACATGTTGTGGTCCTGAAGGAACTGTGGTACCGTCCGCTGAGGTTAACACGATAACGTCTCGTGTATGAGAAACACTACCATACCTGTGTGTGAGTACAGTGGTAGAGAGAGAGCGAGAAAGAGAGAGAGAGCAGAAAATATGATAATATTTAACCGTGGTTCTTGAAGCTGCATAAATTAAGTCGAGGACGAATACGTGGGTAGGTGGGTTCATTCAAGGTCGTCCATCTGAAGGGTTCGAACCCGGAGGACGAAGTATTATGTCACTTCAGTAAACGTGGCAACGCCTTCGTCACTTCAGTAAACGTGGCAACGCCTTCGTCACTTCAGTGGTGTGGTGTTGGTCGGCTCAGGTGTTTAATGCCTCCTACAGGAAGGGATTATGTAGACGTATGTGGGTCATGTCACGACAGTCTTCGTACACTAGGACTAGATTATCGTACCATAGGGTCTCGTGGTGCTCACAACCTTCGTACATAATGTATTATATTGTTGTACGTACGATGGTGTCGTGTGTAGGAGATGAAGCAGCATTGTTGTGAGGGTGGGAGCAACCTGGGAGGACTGGCCTCCATGATGGCGTCCTAGGGAAGGATGTTTACGTTGTGGTAAGAGAGCAACTCTCAGGCTGAAGGAGATCACGTCATCCTTCCTGAGCGGGTGTCTCTCGCCTCTCCTCCTCCTGACGTCACGTGTGGCCACCATCCCTCTCTCTCTCTCTCTCTCTCTCTCTCTCTCTCTCTCTCTCTCTCTCTCTCTCTCTCTCTCTCTCTCTCTCTCTCTCTCCGCGGAGTTCCTCCTCTTCTCTCTCTCCTCATCCTACCCTGTACTGGTTGCTCGTCCGCCCAGCCGTACCGTCGTGCGCGTTGTTGTGCCGCCTGTATGGTCGTCGTGTGGCCGCATGCGGCTGGTTACTGGTCGTCGTGTGCCCGCATGCGGCTGGTTACTGGTCGTCGTCAGCCATGTCATCCGCGGGGATGTTCTCTCGTCTGTCTGTGACCCGGGATCGTGGTCGCCCAGGTCATCGTCCCGAGCCACAACCTGAGGTGTTGGTCAGGGTGAGGCGGTACTGTGGCTCCTGAGATGTACCCAGACCAACGCCTGGTACTGCCCAGGGAGCAACACATTATGTAATGTAACTTGAGGTGAACCAGGCCAGCTTACCTGGTCAAGGACCTTACTCCACTTGTGTTACTTACTCCACCTGAGCTGCGCTGTGGTGGTGGACCTCACTACGTACCAGACAGGGTCAGTCAGTGGTTGAGAAGTACATGTGTGGACTGTACTGTGTGGTTATGTGTACCGGCGGTGTGTGTGTGTGTGTAGGTGGTGGTACAGGCAGGTGTGGGTGGGTGTAGAGTGTAGTAAGGTACACTGCTCCTTCCTCAGGCTATATTGGAACGGCTCATGAGGCATGGGGAGGGGAGGGGGGGGGGGACGGTACTTACGTGGGCAGTGTTACGTCTTGTTAGTCCAGACGCCGAGACAGACACTCACCTGTAGTGGAACACTTGTTCAAATTACCTCATGAACGTTTAACACATAGTACACACCAGGTACACATGGTGCGTACTGACTGGTGACCTGTGATGTGACACATAGTACACACCAGGTACACATGGTGTGTACTGACTGGTGACCTGTGATGTGACACATAGTACACACCAGGTACACATGGTGTGTACTGACTGGTGACCTGTGATGTGCATCATGTGTTGCACTGGTGAGTGTTGGCGGGTCCTGCTGTGTGTTGCACTTCACTTTCTGTCTCTATCCCCCCGGCATGTCCGCGCCTTCTGCTCCCCCTCCAGCCTTATCTCCCCTCCTGTATTATGATATCACCAGCAGCCCGGCCTCAGGATGCGCGCCACCCACCATCATGTTATGTTTTCTGTACCTTCTCCACTACAGGATGAGCCTAGCCAGTGGGTGGCTGGGGCTAGTGGCTAGGGACAAGGCTGGGGCTAGTGGCTAGGAACAAGGCTGGGGCTAGTGGCTAGGGGCAAGGCTGGGGCTAGTGGCTAGGAACAAGGCAGGGGCTAGTGGCTAGGGGCAAGGCTGGGGCTAGTGGCTAGGAACAAGGCTGGGGCTAGTGGCTAGGGGCAAGGCTGGGGCTAGTGGCTAGGGGCAAGGCTGGGGCTAGTGGCTAGGGACAAGGCTGGGGCTAGTGGCTAGGGGCAAGGCTGGGGCTAGTGGCTAGGAACAAGGCTGGGGCTAGTGGCTAGGAACAAGGCTGGGGCTAGTGGCTAGGAACAAGGCTGGGGCTAGTTAACCATGAGATCAACATGTGTACACTCGCGGTGTACACGACATTCCCCAGGTGATCATTGATGGGGTAAGGGTGGTGTGTGGCGCTACGCGTGAGGGTGAGGAAGGACTCCTGCGAGGCATGTAACCTGAGCCAGTCTGTGCACGTGTACACGTCACACAGTGTTCATGATGGTTCACGTGAACACGTCACCCCATGTTCATGATGGTTCACTTGTGACACGTGAACACGTCACCCAGTGTTCATGATAGTTCACTTGTGACACGACCGTAACATTATCAGTCACCGTGACCGGCTCTTATGTTCAGTAAATTACACCAGCTGGTTGCTCAGTGACCGGCTGGCTCTATGGTGCACCAGCTGGTTGCTCAGTGACCGGCTGGCTCTATAGTGCACCAGCTGGTTCCTCAGTGACCGGCTGGCTCTATGGTGCACCAGCTGGTTGCTCAGTGACCGGCTGGCTCAATAGTGCACCAGCTGGTTGCTCAGTGACCGGCTGGCTCTATAGTGCACCAGCTGGTTGCTCAGTGACCGGCTGGCTCTATAGTGCACCAGCTGGTTGCTCAGTGACCGGCTGGCTCTATAATGCACCAGCTGGTTGCTGAGACACATGCGCTCCTTCGTTTCTCATCTTGATGAGCCATGATCGAGTGAAGGTGTCAGTACATAAAAGCGACCATGTACACAACATTCCTAACCACTACGTTACCAGGGTGGTAGTGTACGTTACCAGGGTGGTAGTGTACGTTACCAGGGCGGTAGTGTACGTTACCAGGGTGGTAGTGTACGGGTGTCCTGGGTCACTACGTTACCAGGGTGGTAGTGTACGGGTGTCCTGGGTCACTACGTTACCAGGGTGGTAGTGTACGTTACCAGTGTGGTAGTGTACGAGTGTCCTGGGTCACTACGTTACCAGGTCGGTAGTGTACGGGTGTCCTGGGTCACTACGTTACCAGGTCGGTAGTGTACGGGTGTCCTGGGTCACTACGTTACCAGGTCGGTAGTGTACGGGTGTCCTGGGTCACTACGTTACCAGGTCGGTAGTGTACGGGTGTCGTGGGTCAGTACGTTACCAGGTCGGTAGTGTACGGGTGTCGTGGGTCAGTACGTTACTCCTGTATTTCACGGTACACACGGCGGGAAAGTCACCACCCAGCAACACATCTTCCCACGTGAGTGACGCGTTATGACGGATCGTCGCTCCACCTGGCTGACCCAAGGCCAGATGGGTACAACAGCTGGTCACGTATCCACTGTACATCATGTAAACGTAGCTGGTGGTGGTGTAAACGTAGTTAGGTAGTTAGTGAGAGTAACTGTAATTGGTTTCCGTGATAGTTGTGATGTGGTTATAAAGGAAGGAGTGTGTCATTACACTTGTTCATTACTGAAAGCGATGCGTGTCGCGGGGTGTGTGTGTGTGTGTGTGTGTGTGTGTGTGTGTGTTCCTGGTATCAGGCCAATATGAGCCATAAAGGCAGCCACTTGCTGTGTTGAGTAGTCCTTTATTGCCCCACAAGCTAGACCACAGGAACTTTGGACCTTACGAACTGTAGCATGTTGGGTCGTCCGTGGCTTGCGACGCCTCGTAACCTGTTTACGACAGTTGGTCGAGGACTGAAGCAGGATGCGACGCAGGAAGAAGCAGACGTGTACATAGAAGTACATCACTCCTTTTGTCCCTGGCAGATGATGTTTGTTTGTTTGTTTGTTGGGGACAAGATATTTTCCCCTTCATTTGTCTTTGATCATTTTCGTGTGGTAGTTCACAGAAGGAAGGAGACGTCTGTAGAAGTCATTCTTGTGTGATAGTTACTACCCACATTTGTGGCCTCATGATAATCAAATTATTTTTCTGCGTTAATTTTGTCATCTGTGATTCATTAAGATGTTTGTATGTACGGCTCACACATGCACGGCTCACACATGTACGGCTCACACATGTACAGCTCACACATGTACGGCTCACACATGTACGGCTCTCACATGTACGGCTCACACATGTACGGCTCTCACATGTACGTACCCGTTCATGTGTGTACACGTTCTTGTCACCAAGCTAAGCCAGGAAGAGTGTGTGTTACATACATGGTAGGTGACCCCTGTGTAGGTCAGCACATGATTATATTACCAGACATGTACTTGCACAGCTTTGCATAGTAATAAGGACAATTATGTGTTGCATGTGCTTAACTCGGGAGTGTTGGAGGTTGTCGAATTCATATCTATGAAGTTTATGTTGTCGACGCATATCATGGTATATATATATATATATATATATATATATATATATATATATATATATATATATATATAATCCCTGTACATTAGGGAAGGCAGGTTTCTCCTTTTGTTTAATATGAAGGGAAAGTTAGTTGTGTCTTGTGAATGGAATTTCTCATTATGGATCAAGATTGTTGGTTTTTGTACATTGTTAAACCTTCACCCACCCAAGGTCAAGATGCAGGTAGATGAAGACACACACACACACACACACACACACACACACACAGATAAGATCAGATAAAGAAGATAAGATCAACGTCTCCTGAACACCAATGAATATAATGTTGTCACTATGATTCTCTAACCAGCTTAATTACGTTGTTATCGTTGAAGTCACGCAGTGACATAACTCATACAGTGACATATAAGTCATACAGTGACATATAAGTCATACAGTGCCGTAAGCCCCGGTGTTATGTTAGTGAGGACGACCTTATGTTGAAAGAAGGGACGTCTGCTGCTGCTGCTGCTGGAGGAACGGATTGGTCAAGTCTTGGGTCGGTCGTCCGGGGGAGACTTGTTTGTGAAGTACGAGGTAAGTGTCGACCTGGTATGGTGTTTGGCCCAGTGTGATGTGCTGAAGGCCAGGCGTTTTTCCTGTGGTGTACGAACACCAGAATCAATCAACCTTGAGGACACGGAGACAGAGAGGACCCGAGACATGTCTGTCAAATGCGAAATGAAAACATCTCGAGTTGAGGATGAGGAAGTGGGCGTGGCGCGGGCAGGAGGAGGACCGCTGCCGGAACCATCGTGTGACACTGTGGGTGTGTGACCCATCACGTCACCAGAGGCACACGGCTCTCCTGCCCCTACCACTGTGGTCTGCACGTCCTCATGCCCCCCCCCCCCCCGACCTGCACGTCCTCATGTACCCCCCAAGACCTGCACGTCCTCATGTCCCCACCCGAGACTGTGGTCACGTCCATCGGGAGACCTTCGCTTGGGACATCACCAGTTGAGGGCAGGAGGAGATCTGACTTTATGTTAACTGAGAGGTAACTGTACACTGACGGAGCAGCTGTGACCCCGGGCCACGGCATGTGTGACACGGTGGTGACCAGCCGTGCAGGATGTCACGTGGTCATCCTTGACGTGGGCTGGATATGAAGAGGAATATTGTGTTACCTTAGGTCACTCCATCACTATACTTGCTGATAGTGGCATCATGGCTGAAGATTCGAGAGAGAGAGAGAGAGAGAGAGAGAGAGAGAGAGAGAGAGAGAGAGAGAGAGAGAGAGAGAGAGAGAGAGCTGAGGGAGAGAACGGAGGCAGTGTTGTATATAAGGTAACACCTCACTGTCTGTTGTAGGATTCCCCTGGGTAACGCTTGGCTCCGTCTGTGTTTGAATGCTCCGCTTGTTTACGTGTTCCTACTCCTGAAATCCCACTACAGTTTCTGTGTTGGTGAGGTTAACCAACAAACTCCCCTTCAGTAGTGATGACACTTCATGTTCCCTGGTGTGTGTGTGTGTGTGTGTGTGTGTGTGTGTGTGTGTGTGTGTGTGTATACCTACCTGAGTCCAGCCACGTTGACGTACTGTACACTTGAGGTGATGGGAGGGTCAGGTAGCCACGCCTTCCAATGTGATACTGAGCATCTGACAACACGTCAGGTATGGCCTTCCTGACGCCACCAACACTCGTGGCTTCACGTACCCCCAGCTGGAGCACACACACACACACGAGGACCCGGGTACCCCCAGCTGGAGCACACACACGAGGATACCCCAGCTGGAGCACACACACGAGGATACCCCAGCTGGAGCACACACACACACACGAGGACCCGGGTACCCCCAGCTGGAGCACACACACACACGAGGATACCCCAGCTGGAGCACACACACACACACGAGGACCCGGGTACCCCCAGCTGGAGCACACACACACACGAGGACCCGGGTACCCCCAGCTGGAGCACACACACACACGAGGACCCGGGTACCCCCAGCTGGAGCACACACACACACGAGGACCCGGGGACCCCCAGCTGGAGCACACACACACAAGAGGACCCGGGTACCCCCAGCTGGAGCACACACACACAAGAGGACCCGGGTACCCCCAGCTGGAGCACACACAAGAGGACCCGGGTACCCCCAGCTGGAGCACACACACACACGAGGACCCGGGTACCCCCAGCTGGAGCACACACACACAAGAGGACCCGGGTACCCCCAGCTGGAGCACGCACAAGAGGACCCGGGTGCCTCTACCTTAGCCTTACAATCTGACATTTGGCGGCCGCTGCTGCAGGCAGGGTGGGTGGGCCGAGCGGGCGCCACACGTCCCGCCCAGATGTCCTCACACGACACTACGACTAACCCTTTGACCACGACGGTACGACCCTGAACACGATGGCACGACCCCCTCACGTCTACGAGGCGACCCCTGAGCACAGTGGTACGACCATTACGTATGACGGTACGACTTTTGCTCACGTTGTGGCCTGTGAACCGCGGGTCGCACGGTCGGGGGTCAAGGAGGTTAATAATGAGCGGGAGTTTGCGACGCGCAGGTCATCCTACTGTCGGGTCACCTACGCAGGAGGAGGAGGACACACACAGGCAGCCAGGTTCCCCAGGTGGTTATGGAGTGGTTCAAGGTGTGGTCCAGCTTAAACCTGGTGGTGGTGGTGGTGAGGCTCCATGTGTGGTACAGTGAGGCAAGACAACACCACCGGACAGGAAGCACGTTATCACCACACCGCATGACACAACCACACCGCATGACACAACCACACCGCATGACACAACCACACCGCATGACACAACCACACCGCATGACACAACCACACCGCATGACACAACCACACCGCATGACACAACCACACCGCATGACACAACCACACCGCATGACACAACCACACCGCATGACACAACCACACCGCATGACACAACCACACCGCATGACACAACCACACCGCATGACACAACCACACCGCATGACACAACCACACCGCATGACACAACCACACCGCATGACACAACCACACCGCATGACACAACCACACCGCATGACACAACCACACCGCATGACACAACCACACCGCATGACACAACCACACCGCATGACACAACCACACCGCATGACACAACCACACCGCATGACACAACCACACCGCATGACACAACCACACCGCATGACACAACCACACCGCATGACACAACCACACCGCATGACACAACCACACCGCATGACACAACCACACCGCATGACACAACCACACCGCATGACACAACCACACCGCATGACACAACCACACCGCATGACACAACCACACCGCATGACACAACCACACCGCATGACACAACCACACCGCATGACACAACCACACCGCATGACCCAACCACACCGCATGACACAACCACACCGCATGACACAACCACACCGCATGACACAACCACACCGCATGACACAACCACACCGCATGACACAACCACACCGCATGACACAACCACACCGCATGACACAACCACACCGCATGACACAACCACACCGCATGACACAACCACACCGCATGACACAACCACACCGCATGACACAACCACACCGCATGACACAACCACACCGCATGACACAACCACACCGCATGACACAACCACACCGCATGACACAACCACACCGCATGACACAACCACACCGCATGACACAACCACACCGCATGACACAACCACACCGCATGACACAACCACACCGCATGACACAACCACACCGCATGACACAACCACACCGCATAACACAACCACACCGCATGACACAACCAGACCCATGATAAGTGACCCACACACACACACACACACACACCCACACACACACACACACACACACACACACACACACACACCCACACACACACACACACACACACACAACAGAATGCGTCACTGTACAACTGTGGTATGGTTCAGAATGCGTCACTGTACAGCTGTGGTATGGTTCAGAATGCGTCACTGTACAGCTGTGGTATGGTTCAGAATGCGTCACTGTACAGCTGTGGTATGGTTCAGAATGCGTCACTGTACAGCTGTGGTATGGTTCAGAATGCGTCACTGTACAACTGTGGTATGGTTCAGAATGCGTCACTGTACAGCTGTGGTATGGTTCAGAATGCGTCACTGTACAGCTGTGGTATGGTTCAGAATGCGTCACTGTACAGCTGTGGTATGGTTCAGAATGCGTCACTGTACAACTGTGGTATGGTTCAGAATGCGTCGCTGTACAGCTGTGGTATGGTTCAGAATGCGTCGCTGTACAGCTGTGGTATGGTTCAGAATGCGTCGCTGTACAGCTGTGGTATGGTTCAGAATGCGTCACTGTACAGCTGTGGTATGGTTCAGAATGCGTCACTGTACAACTGTGGTATGGTTCAGAATGCGTCACTGTACAACTGTGGTATGGTTCAGAATGCGTCACTGTACAGCTGTGGTATGGTTCAGAATGCGTCACTGTACAGCTGTGGTATGGTTCAGAATGCGTCACTGTACAACTGTGGTATGGTTCAGAATGCGTCACTGTACAACTGTGGTATGGTTCAGAATGCGTCACTGTACAGCTGTGGTATGGTTGAGAAGCAACACTACAATACTGACACATTCAACCGAGACAGAAGGTTCAGCAGCTGTATCCTAGTGATCATAGTGTCTCAGGAGAGTATTATTCTCTCTCTCTCTCTCTCTCTCTCTCTCTCTCTCTAGCATCTTTTGAGATGATTTGTCGTTAAGAATAACTGTTGTGATCGTAAAATTCCATGTTGTATTTCTTAACTGATGACGCTTCTAATCTGTAAGTAAAAACTTGTGAACACATTCATACAATAGACAGGCGGTCCAGTCTGTCTGTAGACGCCCTGGCAAAGTTAATTAGGCAGGAGAGACATTACTGTCTGCAGGGGGTTGTATATTGTTGTGAAAGTATGTTAACGTTGAGCAGCAAGGTTGTGCCAGCACTTTGGGAGGTAAGAAGGAGGAAAATGGATGGGATGAACGGTTGTGCCTCTGAACAATGCCATTCTGCCGTTCTCGACACAGCAAAACAAGGGTTCCTTGTCGTGGCAGCGTCTACTGAGTTTAAGTCGGAGTTCAAAGGTCAGTGGCCAGCTGGTCACCGGCCTCAAGCTGGTACGTGGAAGAACTCTCAGTCTGTCGTAGTGAAAATATAATATCTGGACATGAACGTGTCAGCAGGTGTGTGGAAATAGAAGTTAATCATGAAACTTATAATAGGAATATGTTGATGATGGTGCCTCACCTGCAGGATTACCTGTTTGTTTGTGTCTGCTCAAGTGACGTGATGACCTTGTTTACCCAGGTGGGTCGTCTGGTTATGTTCGGCCCACACGTGCATCCGTTCCTCATGATCGGTGTTCATCTCTGCATATCGGCAGTCATCGCTCTGTATCGGTGCTGGAAACTTAAGTATCGGGATTGATTATACGCAATAGTATTTATAGTCGGTTATCGGTATTGATCTCATTATATCGTCATTAATGACGTTGTATCGGGAGTCATGACTTAACCGATACTGGTCATTATCGGCCGACATATCGGCACATACGTCTCACATGCCTCTCTGGTTTCTTGTTTTTATTTTCGTGCAAAAATGTCTTGGTCTTGACCCACGTCATGAAGACAGGGTTAGCTAATAGTAGATTGGAATAGATTTCGTTGTGTGTTGTGTGGTGGAAGTTTGATCCGTTGAAGTTCACTATAATCAAGAGAGAGTTGCCAGATTCGTTGTATGAGGTGAGGCCAGGCTGGATGGATAACATTCATGGTGGAAGAACGTGTTATTCCACATCCTGGTCAGGGAAAGTAACGAGTATATTGTGTGTTCGTGGTCAGGCCTTACTGTGATGTAGACACTCGCCATGAATACTGCAGTTTGATGCCCCAGGTTAATGTGAGGAAGTTATCATAACGATCAAAGTTATCTTATGATTACAACTTAACAGATTTAACATTAACAACTATATTATAGACCAGGTGGATGTGAGGCGTGGTCAGGGATGTGAGGCGTGGTCAGGGATGTGAGGCGTGGTCAGGGATGTGAGGCGTGGTCAGGGGATGTGAGGCGTGGTCAGGGGATGTGAGGCGTGGTCAGGGGATGTGAGGCGTGGTCAGGGATGTGAGGCGTGGTCAGGGATGTGAGGCGTGGTCAGGGGATGTGAGGCGTGGTCAGGGGATGTGAGGCGTGGTCAGGGGATGTGCTCCCTCCCTCGGAGTGAGCAGTACGTGTTATATACAGACAAACAGACACATACTTGTGTTGGAACTTGGGTTGGCGAAGTGTTGGACATCAGCTTATCTGCTGGAGAAGGCTGGATGACTGCAGCTTTGCTGGCTGAGTGAGGGTGCTTACTAAATAGCCCGCACCCCCCCCCCCCCTCTCTCTCTCTCTCTCTCTCTCTCTCTCTCTCTCTCTCTCTCTCTCTCTCTCTCTCTCTCTCTCGTGTGCGCTCTGGACAGCATTCATCTCTGCAGCGCCACAGACACAGTGAACCTGTCACAAGACCCGTCAACCCCAACATACATACCTTCCAACCTGGACACGTGCCCGTCACACACACACACACACACACACACACACACACACACACACACACACACACGTTACCACACTCCCGCCCGGTGGACGTGGCCAACTCCCTGAGATAGGAAAGTAAATGTGGTATCTCTATATATCTGTCATATATATATATATATATATATATATATATATATATATATATATATATATATATATATATATATATTCTACTGGCCCCAGACCATACAGCGTGTGGTGTGTGTGTGGTGTGGTGGTGGGGGAGAATTAAGGGGTAATTGTTTAGTGTGATGGTTATGATGGTTAGGATGGTTGTGACAGTTGCATCTCGGGCAATGTTGGTAACGCTGCAGGGATGGCTGATGTTGGTAACGCTGCAGGGATGGCTGGTGTGTGGAGCACGACGGGAAAGGTGGCCTCGCATGGGTCTGGGGAGTGCAGTTCCATGTGTGTGGCGGGACGGGTTTAAGACTTGTGGTGTGTGGGTGGGTAGTGGTGGTCGGGTCATTATGTGTGGTCATCGTTGCTTGCAAGTACTGACACGACGAGTGTGAGGTCATGTGTTGTGAGGTTGTGGCACCGTGGTTACACGGGGAGTGTGAGGTTGTGGCACCGTGGTTACACCGGGAGTGTGAGGTCATGTGAGGTTGTGGCACCGTGGTTACACCGGGAGTGTGAGGTCATGTGTTGTGAGGTTGTGGCACCGTGGTTACACGGGGAGTGTGAGGTCATGTGAGGTTGTGGCACCGTCAGTGGACGGAAGGAGAGGACACAGTGATGGAGAATCGTCGTGAGTGTGAGCCATCATTTCCTCGCTCTCACATGTGAGTGTAGGTAACCTTGAAGTTGCAGGACTCTCATGAAATGGTTCCATGGGGTAGAAGTACACACACACACACACACACACACACACACACACACACACACACACACACACACACACACACATACACACACACACACACACACACACACACACACACACACACACGACTGTCAACTCGACATAAACGTAAACATTGACGTCATGAAGCTTGCCCTTGTCTGTACACGGATCTTCTCCCAGCCAGCCAGCCAGCCAGCCTCCCTCCCTCTCTCTCTCTCTCTCTCTCTCTGGTCGTATGCATTACCGCCATTATCGAGGTTAGGTTAGTTTCAGGCCAGAGAGATAGACTCACACTCAGCCGTTATCTCTCGCACAACCTAACCTAACCTAACCTAACCTAACCTAACCTAACCTACCCTCCCTCACTCCCTCACTCCCTCATACTTTACTGTGGCCAGACTCCTCCTCCTCACCGTGACCCGTGCGTGTAGGGTGTCACTGACTTTGGTGTTATGTCAAGGAGGCCACATGGCAGGCACATACACCTACACATGTAAGCACACACACACACACACACACACACACACACACACATACGCACATACGCCGACACATCTCAGGCCTGGATTGGTGGTCAGTTGTGAGTGTGCGTTCGTTCAGTGTGCTACCCTCGTTAAGCGCTCCTACCCCCGCCAACTCGTACCCCCTCGTTAAACCCTCGTTAATATAGTTAATCCTCAGATTGGTTGTGTTACTTTTGAGGTGTGTTAACTTATGATTACTGACCGTGTTAGACCTTGAAGTGGTGTTAGGGTAGGGGGTGTTGAAAACCTCCCCCTCCCCCACCCCTCCCCCTACCTGGTCTTTGAGGAGGTGGGGGGTGTTGTAAACCCCCCCCCCCCAGCGTGGTCTTGGAGGTAGGGTAGGGTAGGGTAGGGTGGTGTGGTGTGGTGTAGGTGTGGTGTGGGGGTGTTGTAAACCCTCCATGATGGTTGTGGAGCAGTTTACCCTGCCAGACTGACCCTGGCATCATGCTGACACGTGCCCTGTGTCGTGTGGTCAGCTGCAGGTGGTGGTGTTGACGATCTAATGTGCTCACCACACCTGTGCTCAGGGGTTCGTCCTCCCACCGCAGGTGCAACCGGTGTCTGACCCACCCAAGTGTTGCCTGGGGGAGTCGAACCGTGAACCATGGTTACGAAAGTCATTGGAAAGCATTGGAGTTATGAGAGATGTGGTATAATCTTTTCAAGTGGAAGTCAACCAATGTGATGATTACCACCTCGTGAAAGTATGGTGAGATGTTTTATATATTTTTATAATATCCTCAGATTGAAGTAAACATCCTGAAGGTGTTTCAAGAATGGTCTAACCCACATTACAGTGTCCCACTGTATTTCAACCTCTTCGTAGTGTTGCCGGAGTGGTTTAGATGTGTCAGTGTACTCAAAGTAGTTTCAGTGTTTCATAATGACCTAAAAGATCATTAAACCCTTCACATTGTCCCACGACTTGGTTAGGTCCCTTGAAGATGACGTCAGAGTGGCATATACGTCTTGCCTGTCGTGTGGTATGGCTGACACCACCAGTGTGGGATGGCTGACACCACCAGTGTGGGATGGCTGTAGATGGCTGACACCACCAGTGGCAGAGTGGAGACCCGTTTGACGCCACGAATATATCATGATAATGTCCCAACCCTTCCTCTTGTGTACGTCATTCTCAGCACAACACACCATTTTCTTTGCATATATATATATATATATATATATATATATATATATATATATATATATATATATATATATATATACACACACACAATATATCCTAGCCTAAGGCAGGTACCCAGTTTAATGACTACCCCATAGGTGAGGATGAACGGCTTAACTGACTGTGGACTGATTAACACAACCAGGATTGGACGGTATGCGCTGGCCACCGGCGCAGCGGTGACCACTACACCAGGGAATATTCAGAATAGTTTCCT
>NC_092278.1:24793042-24865542 GCF_036320965.1 Panulirus ornatus
CTCTCTCATGCGTTAGCCAGCCAGGGTCAGGTGGATCCCAACCCTGAGGTGAGGATCATGCGCGGGATGTGACCTGATCCACCACCACCTCCACCACACTGATCATGTGACCTGATCCACCACCACACTGATCATGTGAGCTGATCCACCACCACCCTGATCATGTGCCACACATCCACCACCTCGGCTGTATAACAACTCAAGCGTTTAACTATGGGTTTAACGAGGGATTTAACAATCCTCCTCGTTAATCCAGGTACCCGACCATATTGACCTCCTCCTACTGAAACACTTCAGAAACCCCCTCCCCTCCCCCTCCCCTCCCCCCCTCCACCGTAAGTGTAAGTGTGTAGTGGACTTAAGTGGCTGACCATGGCTGAGGTGGAGCTGGAGCCGGTGGAGACGGCAACCATCCAGGCCGAGGAGGAGATGGAGGAGGTAAGTGCTTACCAGCTGACCAGGTTACACCACCACCACCACAACAACAACAACAACAACAACAACAACAACAACAACAACCATCACCACTACCACAACTACACACAACCACAACAACCACAACCACAACCACCACCACCAGGTGTGTTACTGTGTGGGTTTCTCTATATTTAAAGTGGCCCTACAGATGTATTATATTGTCACATGTTCACCTACTATACATGTGTTATATAACTATGTGTTCACAGTGACTCAGCTGATGTTACACTCGTGTGTGTTGACAGTGACGTAACAGGTGTTTCATGGTTGCAATTTTACAAGGTTGTGTTTACATCTTGTCCACATCTATTGATGTATCGATGTTTACAGTGACGTAATGGTTGTTACACATGTCAGTAATCTGCTAGCATAATGAGGTGGTTCACGTTAGGTTAGGTTAGGTCAGGTTAGGTTAGGTTAGGTTAGGTCAGGTTAGGTTAGGTCAGGTTAGGTTAGGTCAGGTTAGGTTAGGTTAGTGTGTTGCATGTGTGAGTAATGCGGGTGTGTGTTGACCATGATACAGAACATGTGCTCAACACAAGCCATCTCTCTTCTTGCACTTGTAGATATTGGAAGGAAAGATAATGTTGTGTACAGTGTTTACCTCCGTCTACTGTTGTTTGCCAGGAAGTTGTTTGCCTCAATAAGTTTATCTTATTTCTATATTTTCTTCTTTTTCCCGTGTTGTTTATGTCAATATTTGGGCAGGTATTGTTCATACAGACCAGCTGCCCTCCTGGGTAATCATTAGGTATGATTGATCCGTGATGATCAGAATCTACTGCCTTATATCATGGAGTAATGTGTTACCCGTATCTTCATCACATGTATATCATGGAGTAATATGTTACCCGTATCTTCATCACATGTATATCATGGAGTAATGTGTTACCCGTATCTTCATCACATGTATATCATGGAGTAATATGTTACCCGTATCTTCATCACATGTATATCATGGAGTAATATGTTACCCGTATCTTCATCACATGTATATCATGGAGTAATATGTTACCCGTATCTTCATCACATGTATATCATGGAGTAATATGTTACCCGTATCTTCACGTGTATATTGTGGTAATTATTAGATTTTTTATTATATTGCGATCGTCGGATTTCTAAAAGGTTTGTTTTCATGAACGTTTTATACTTGTGTTTTGTTCACATAAACCTGGTCCATAAACCTGGTCCTTAAACCTGGTACATAAACCTGGTCCATAAACCTGGTACATAAACCTGGTACAGAAACTTGGTTGAGCCCTACAGCGGGTTATCAGCTGTGGTCTTCGCTGATGTAACACAAGGTGTGGGTCGTAAAGGTCTGCTGTGGTGTACACAAACTGACCTAAAGTCATTTTTCTGCATTTGAACTGATTATATTTTTCTGGTATTTACCATAAAAAAATATTTTCCTGGTATTGACGTGAAATGTTCATCTTGTATTGATGTAAAATATTTTGTGTTTGTTGATGAGAGGATGTGGCTGTGTGGTGCTTCCTCCATCATGTTAGCATGGTGCTGTGTGGTGCTGCCTCCATCATGTTAGGATGGTGCTGTGTGGTGCTGCCTCCATCATGTTAGCATGGCGCTGTGTGGTGCTGCCTCCCTCATGTTAGCATGGTGCTGTGTGGTGCTGCCTCCCTCATGTTAGGATGGTGCTGTGTGGTGCTGCCTCCATCATGTTAGGATGGTGCTGTTTGGTGCTGCCTCCCTCATGTTAGCATGGTGCTGTGTGGTGCTGCCTCCCTCATGTTAGGATGGCGCTGTGTGGTCCTGCCTCCATCACGTTAGCATGGTGCTGTGTGGTGCTGCCTCCATCATGTTAGCATGGCGCTGTGTGGTGCTGCCTCCATCATGTTAGGATGGTGCTGTGTGGTGCTGCCTCCATCATGTTAGGATAGTGCTGTGTGGTGCTGCCTCCATCATGTTAGGATGGTGCTGTGTGGTGCTGCCTCCATCATGTTAGGATGGTGCTGTGTGGTGCTGCCTCCATCATGTTAGGATGGTGCTGTGTGGTGCTGCCTCCATCATGTTAGGATGGTGCTGTGTGGTGCTGCCTCCATCATGTTAGGATGGTGCTGTGTGGTGCTGCCTCCATCATGTTAGGATGGCGCTGTGTGGTGCTGCCTCCATCATGTTAGCATGGCGCTGTGTGGTGCTGCCTCCATCATGTTAGGATGGTGCTGTGTGGTGCTGCCTCCATCATGTTAGGATGGTGCTGTGTGGTGCTGCCTCCATCATGTTAGGATGGTGTTGTGTGGTGCTGCCTCCATCATGTTAGGATGGTGCTGTGTGGTGCTGCCTCCATCATGTTAGCATGGTGCTGTGTGGTGCTGCCTCCATCATGTTAGCATGGTGCTGTGTGGTGCTGCCTCCATCATGTTAGGATGGTGCTGTGTGGTGCTGCCTCCATCATGTTAGGATGGCGCTGTGTGGTGCTGCCTCCATCATGTTAGGATGGCGCTGTGTGGTGCTGCCTCCATCATGTTAGGATGGCGCTGTGTGGTGCTGCCTCCATCATGTTAGGATGGTGCTGTGTGGTGCTGCCTCCATCATGTTAGCATGGCGCTGTGTGGTGCTGCCTCCATCATGTTAGGATGGCGCTGTGTGGTGCTGCCTCCATCATGTTAGGATGGTGCTGTGTGGTGCTGCCTCCATCATATTAGGATGGCGCTGTGTGGTGCTGCCTCCATCATGTTAGCATGGCGCTGTGTGGTGCTGCCTCCATCATGTTAGCATGGCGCTGTGTGGTGCTGCCTCCATCATGTTAGCATGGCGCTGTGTGGTGCTGCCTCCATCATGTTAGGATGGCGCTGTGTGGTGCTGCCTCCATCATGTTAGGATGGCGCTGTGTGGTGCTGCCTCCATCATGTTAGGATGGTGCTGTGTGGTGCTGCCTCCATCATGTTAGGATGGTGCTGTGTGGTGCTGCCTCCATCATGTTAGGATGGTGCTGTGTGGTGCTGCCTCCATCATGTTAGGATGGCGCTGTGTGGTGCTGCCTCCATCATGTTAGCATGGTGCTGCCTCCATCATGTTAGCATGGTGCTGTGTGGTGCTGCCTCCATCGCGTGGGTCAGGAACGTCTGCTGAATATTTAGTGAGACATCAAAATATTGTCGGAAAAAAGAAGAAAATTATTCACGATAATTGGAAGAGGTTTGTTACAACGAGTAGATTACTACGTCGAGTTGTACAGTAGGAGGAGGAGGACATGCTGCAGAACCGTGAAGATATCAAGTGATGTAGAAAATGATTTACGTAAAGTAATTAAGAATATTTGTGTCTCATTAATCTGGAGGTCATGACAGTGGTCCAGGGCATCATGACAGACCCTAGACAGTGGTGCTGACCAGACCATAGACGCTGGTCCAGATAAGACTATGGTCCAAGTCTATTTTGTGATCCCAGACACTTGGCGGTCCAGGAGTTGTATGGTTGTGTGTTGTAGTCTGTGGTCCAAGCCAGACTGAAGTCCGGTAACGAATGGTCCACTACTGGCGGTGGTCCAGACTAAACCGTTGTCCGTTAGTACGTGGTCCACTACTGGCGGTGGTCGAGACTAGACCGTGGTCCAGGATGAGACGGGTTCAGTGGGCCAGTGTCCAGGGATTGACCACCATGTGAGCTGTGGTCCAGCCATGGCCCGGGCCGTACCCTAGCGGTGTTGGAAGCCACAGTGAGGGCCGGGGCGGGCCGTGGTAGATGCGGTTGCCGCTCCACTTTCTAAAATAGAACCTTTTGGAGAAATAGAAGATCGGAAGGTTGGCTGGGATGGGACCAATGACCGCCTCTCCTGTAGATCCGCCTGGGCCAATCACAGGCCTGGGCCGTGCGGGGTTGCCAACTGAACATCTCTCCTGGAGAAAAAAAATGGAAGGCGGGCTCTTGGGGGTACTGGTCCATGTTGTGGCCGCCATGGATGGCCTGACCAGGAGGGAACCCAGAGGCCGACTTCACCTGGCCATGGATGACAGATGTGTTACAGGAGGGAATAGTGTGTGTGTGTGTGTGTGTGTGTGTGTGTGTGGCGGGGTATCTGGGTGGTTGGCAGGCGCTCCCAGTGGGCAAGGTCCCCCCTCCTGCCTCCCCCTGTACTTCCGCCACCCCACGCCCGCCACCCCACGCCCGCCACCCGCGCCCGCCCTCCCTCCCATACGAGAGGTGGCGCGCCGCTTAGTGGCTTTCCGAAGGCGGGTCACAGAGCGCCCACTGCCGCCGAGCCCTCCGCTGCCCGCAGTGCTACGGTAGCCATCAGTGCCTCTCCGACGCAGTGCCATCGCGTGCGTGCCTCGTGGTCTTCTCTTACTAGTGTCGTTCAGTTAGTGTGGCCAGAAACCCGACAAAATGGCTGAGGTGATCACAACTACCAAGGTGAAGAAGGGTGGCAAGAAGACCACGAAGAGGATCATCACTACGGAGACCGTAGAGACCTCGGACGGCATGGAGGGGCCCCTGGTCACCCACATGGTCGAGACCAACGAGAACAAGGAGAACCTCGGGTATGGCACGGACGGGAGGCAGGATACTGCACGTTCTCCACCAACACACTCTCCACCCAACCCAGCCCACCCCGGCTATCACCTCCCACCTCTTCCATCTAGCCAGTGCTCTAGGACCTTAGCTACTACCTCTAGGACGTTAGCTACTACCTCTAGGACAGGCTCTAGACCATAACATCCTTCATGATCCTTCGCAGCCGTGAAGATCATAGAGTACATTCCACTAAGATGACCCCCCCTCCCCCTCCCCTCCCCTTGTAGGCAGACTCTTAGATCTAGAACATCTAGGATCTAGGTAGGACCCCATCCTCTAGAATAGGGGAGTTCAGACGTGAGTGTGAGCCATGTCACCTCGCCTGCTGTATAACCTGTGGTGACCAGCAAGGATCTTGTTGTCGCTTGCCTCCAGACACAGTCCCACACCGTAGGACCTCCTCCAGCTGCTAGGATGGTGTAGGAGGTGGAGCCACGTAGGACCTCCTCCAGCTGCTAGGATGGTGTAGGAGATGGAGCCACGTAGGACCTCCTCCAGCTGCTAGGATGGTGTAGGAGATGGAGCCACGTAGGACCTCCTCCAGCTGCTAGGATGGTGTAGGAGGTGGAGCCACGTAGCACATCCTCCAGCTGCTGGGATGGTGTAGGAGGTGGAGTCACGTCGCTTGATGCTAGAGTTCCTCCATCGTTTGGTCAGGAAGCATCACTTTCTTGCCGCTCTGTGTGGGACATCAGACTGTACAGATCAGTCTGTGCTCCCAGGGGCAATAAAGTGGTACTTTCTTCTCAGTCTGTGTCCAGCTATGTCACACCTGAGTTTGCTCTCGATATGCTTTTCTGGTTCACATCATGTAGCATTGACACGACCCAGGCAGGAGTCACAGGTTAAGCTGTGTGACGGGTTGTTGATGTGAAGCCTCCTTCCCTTCCCTGACCGTGGGTGCAGGAGAGCTACTCTCGTCCTCCACGTGTGGGTCATGATGATCATGAGAGCCACATGTGTTGATCTTATCTCCTGACCTTCCTAGTGGCTAGCTAGAGTCTAGAGTTCTAGGACCGTCTGAGGTTCTAGGACATCATTTCCATTCTAGACATTAATCTATGGCGCGCGTTATCACTGTGACGATATGTATGTTATATTTGGCTCTAAATGTATTCTAGATCGTAGGACGGTCTACATGAGGTTGCTCTAGGCTACAGGTTTACCTAGGGTAGACCACCCTATACGGGACTGGCCCTATCTAGGGCTATGTGTATCCCGTCGGCCACCTGGGATTGCCTCTCTGACATGCGCCATCATCATCGTACCAGGCTGGACCCGCTTCGTTCACACGTCATTATATTAATCTACAAAGGCGGAATCGGTTCAGATGGCTCCTAGTGTTTCCTCTAGATCCTAGTAACTGATCTAGAAGTTTGATTGATCTCGGCCGCAGCTTGTGGGCCGCAGGTTTCTAGATCACCTGATCAGCAGGGTCCTCAGCCCGTCTCCTAGGCTCATCTAGAGGCTTACTAGTTGACTCATGGCTCTCAAGGTTGTTCTAGGTGTCTCTCTAGTGACTTGGTCATTCTCCAGACCCTAGGTTGGCTCTAGAGTCTAGACGACATTTTCGCTTACATCATATATTGTAGTTGACGTTTGATAACATTTGTAGAATCTTTCACTAAAGCAGAAAGTTAGCTACACAACACTGAGCCTCACTTACCCTCTAAATGTGGCCAGTGACTCCAAGAAAACCTGAGGGCGGCTCCGCTGGCAGGAGTACTGTAGGGCTGGGCAGGACTCGCCTCACATGTTAGGATGTAGGATCTCATCTAGGATGTCACGACCTGGTGGCGCATCTAGAAATGGTGTGATTCTAAGACTTACACCAGGATTTGAGTGGCTAGAGTTTCCTCCCACCTGATGTTGGTTCTAGATGATCTAGATACAAGACAGTGCTGACCCGTACACTAGATGATCTAGATACAAGACGCTGCTGACCCGTACACTAGATACCTGCATCCTGCAGATGTTATTATCCCAAGATTCAACATCTGTTGGACCCTCCCTCCTCCCAGGTTTGCATGGCGTCCCATTCTACAACACGGTCTGTTACTGTAGTCATGATGGTGTGGCATGTGTTCGTGTGGTACCCGGTCTGCTGGAGCGCTGCTGCCTCATCCTACCTCGTCCTGTGTGGCTGGTGTCAGCCTCCACGATCGTACACCCTCACCTTAGCCAGGGGAGTCGAAGGGTTTAGTTGTTCTTGTAGGTGTCAGGGCTTCACCTGGGTGTTGTAGGTGTCAGGGCTTGACCTGGGTGTTGTAGGTGTCAGGGCTTGACCTGGGTGTCAGATGTGGGTCACCTTCTACCTCTCCCGTCCTCTCCTAGGTTGTACACTGTCATCATCATCATCATCATCATCATCATCATCATGTCTGTACACTGTACTCATACACCAGTTCTCCACACAGTATTACACTAGTTCTCCACACGGTATCTCGTAGGCCTGAGGGAGCACTCCTCCCCTTCCCCATGTTCTAGTTTCTAGCCAGGGTTACTGTACTAGTTACCTCCCCAAGTCTCTCTAGCTCCCCCACAGTAGATCTAGTAGTTAGTGTAGCTCCTCAGCATATCGAGACGATAGAGATATTCTCGTGTTTTGTATTGATGAAGAATCATTGTTGGGTTTGTCTTGAGTGAATACGTTCGTCCTGCAGGAAGATGGTGGCTCGTGCCATCATTGTAACTTCTCAAGTGTTTGAGGTCGAACCTTCTGGTAGATACGTCACTTCTAGAGTCATGTCTAGGTGCAGTAGTGCCTCATGAATATAGGTCTTCTGTATCGGTTCTCTAGAAACATTAGTCGAGTACTGGTTGATACTTTCATTATTATACGACTTGGTCTAGACTGTGGCGGGATGATATCTAGATATTCAGGGAACTAGAGATTTTGCTCTAGACTGTAGCATATAATCATATGCAGTTTCCCAAAGTCTTATTTCTAGATTCTTAAAGAGTTACTCCGAGATATAAACTTTTGTTCAAGTTTCTAGGAGGATCTAGCTGTTAGTTTCCACATGATGGAGTCTGATGCTATAATGTTTGTCTGCTCATGGTGTGTGTGTGTGTGTGTGTTGGTGTTCAGTTATGTGAGCAGCGAGAGTAACGTGATGTTGACACGTGAACACACCACACTGATGTAGACTTGTGTGTGTGGATCAGAACTCTAGCTTGACCATACAGTCAGTACCCCCAAGATGTTCTATATCATTCTAGTTCTTCAAGATCTTCGCATTACTCACTCCACATACTAGACTTGGATCAAATACTATAAACACTCTGATCTATACATATTTTCTAGGCACGTATCTCTCTAGATTACTATTCTAGATGTACTGTCGTCTGATAAGTTATGCTAGACTGATCATAACTAAGTCAGGCCATCACCAGGCCCAGTAAAGTAACTACTAAGTTGTGAATGGTTTAAGTTCTACTACAAGTCACTTTTTCATATACTACAAACATCAGATTACTTTACAGTCACTCGACTACTTCAGTTACTTTTGACAAAGTTCTTCTTTATATGTTATATTCCATCATCCTAGATGCACCACACTACACTCCAGTACTTGCTCTACACCTGTCGCTGTGCCTTAGAAAAACCATAGTATCTACTATAGTAATTACCATAGTATCTACCATAGTATCTACCATAGTATCTACCGTAGTATCTCCCATAGTATCTACCATAGTGTCTACCATAGTGTCTACCATAGTATCTACCATAGTATCTACCGTAGTATCTCCCGTAGTATCTACCGTAGTATCTACCATAGTATCTACCGTAGTATCTACCGTAGTATCTACCGTAGTATCTACCGTAGTATCTACCGTAGTATCTACCGTAGTATCTCCCATAGTATCTACCGTAGTATCTCCCGTAGTATCTACCGTAGTATCTACCGTAGTATCTACCGTAGTATCTCCCATAGTATCTACCGTAGTATCTCCCGTAGTATCTACCGTAGTATCTCCCGTAGTATCTCCCATAGTATCTCCCATAGTATCTACCGTAGTATCTACCATAGTACCTAGTATAGAGGCTGAACAATATACAGACATGGTACATACAGGAGGCACTTGGTTACAGTTTGTCCCAGTAAGTTCCTGGACTTCCTTCCCTCCACTTATTTAAGACAAATATTAACTTGATCCAAGCATTATCTTGTGATGTAGATCCATTAACATTCTTCCAATCCTTAAAGTTTATTTATTTCTAAATTTATTGGATAAAATTTTTTTTGTTAGATTTTTATTTGAATAATTTGAAAGATTTTTCCTTTTATGATATTTTATGTTTGAATTGTTTTTATTCTAACATTCTCACATGAATATGAGCCTCCTCGGAGTTTGTTTTATGTTTTTATGTCAGATAATTCAATGTACAGATTCTTTACGGTAAATTGGCGTTCTTTAAGTGCATTTTTAGTTTTCAGTATTTACCATTTCCATTTTTTTTTTTGTACTTTTTAATCTAAAGATATATTAAAATGTAGGGATTTTAGATGAACATTACTCTTATTTTGTAACAATAATAATTTTCCTTTTTGATTTTTATTTGCTTTTGTATTTCATGTCAGGTTTTTACGTTTCTGTTTCTGAATCATTTGAAACAAAATATCTTTGTTTCTTGTTTTTTCCGAGAAGAGATGATGGTGACTCAATTGGTCGTTAGGATGTAGTTGTTAGCACAGTCTTGCAGTATGTTTAGCACACATAGCCAACCTCTCCATCCATCCATACACACACACACGCACACATGTATATATTGACAATATGTAGTTTGACAGAGGTGAGAACATATAATATCCTCCCCCTGAAGTGCCTATCTCGAGGTGTTGACAATAAGGTAAATACTTCAGATGTTGTACAGATGCAGTTGTCATGTGTATATATATACAAGGGTCATGAACCAGATGGGCCTACACATAGGGTCATGCAGTAGGTGCATGTTATATACAAGGGGTCATGTACATTTCTTCATGCACTTAATACCTTTCTTATGCATTTGTCACACACAGGTGGCAGCGATGGCCTCTGTATACCCCTGTACTTGTAACATACGCCTGGTACAGCTGATCCACTGTAGTTACAATGTTCAGTGGGTTTTACTTTCATTTTCTGCATGTCTTGAAATGTTCACATGGTACAACTCAGAAAGCAGATGTTCACCTTTTTTTTTTATAGATACAGTTAACATATGTTGTCTCCCTCATTAGGTACAGAAAACCTGTTGTTTATATATGACCATCTGAACACATGTTGTGAGGTACAAGTACACACAACATGTGGCTATAGCACACAAGAGGACATGGGTTCATTACAGCAACAAACAACATTTGTTCTCCTCAATACAGAATGGAAATATGTGCCAGGTGACCAACATGGTGTACAATTATATATGAATGATCGAGGTATAACTTGTCACATGTTACTACATTATGATGAAGACATACATGTTTCTCCCAGTCAGTAGCTTCAAGCATGACAGACTCTTAATCATGTACTACTGTATTATGACCCAGTTGCCACACGCCACAGAAACATTTGTCTGGGACATCCGGCCTCAAACAGGTAACAGACATGTATGAGACAGGTAGCAACATGTATGAGACATGTAGTAACATGTATGAGACAGGCGGTAATATGTTTGATACATGTACTTTTACAGAGGTATGACTTACACGGTTTCTGTGCAGGTCCAGCTTTTACATGTACACAGGTGCAACTTTGAACATGGTATATACAGGTCCAGCGTACACGTGATCGTGGTAGCCATAGACAGACAGACAGACAGACAGGACACCTGCCACACCGACAACTACAAGTTACCTCAGTTCTGTTGTAGGTGTTCAGGTGTCACGTGTTGCCATTATGGAATTAACAAGTCTCGTACAGGTTCTTGGCTCCGGATGGTTGAGGGTCACACACAGGTCGAGTGGAGAATGTGTGGAGGTGGAGGAGGAGGTGGAGGGAGAGGAGCTATATGTTGTCAGTAAGGTGAACACAGAGGTGTTCGTCTCTGTGATGGGTAATACAGTGTCGAGTGTCACCGTGTGTAGGAAATGTTACAGTGTGGACGACATGACGCTGGCAGTCACTGTGGTTGTGTACGTGGCTTGTGTTGTAGGTTTGGTTATAAAGTTATGGGAAAGGAAGGGAAGTTGTGGCTGTAACCACAACGGGCCCTCACATGACACACCTGACGGTGGACCAGTCTTCAGTATCTGGCGTCACTCCGCTGTATTAACACCATCTGTCTGGTCCCTCTCCTGTATTACCATCATCTGTCTGGTCCCTCTCCTGTATTAACACCATCTGTCTGGTTCCTCTCCTGTATTAACACCATCTGTCTGGTCCCTCTCCTGTATTAACACCATCTGTCTGGTTCCTCTCCTGTATTAACACCATCTGTCTGGTCCCTCTCCTGTATTAACACCATCTGTCTGGTCCCTCTCCTGTATTAACACCATCTGTCTGGTCCCTCTCCTGTATTAACACCATCTGTCTGGTCCCTCTCCTGTATTACCACCATCTGTCTGGTCCCTCTCCTCCTGTATTACCACCATCTGTCTAGTCCCTCTCCTCCTGTATTAGCACCATCTGTCTGGTCCCTCTCCTCCTGTATTAACACCATCTGTCTGGTCCCTCTCCTGATGGCAGCACCATCTTGTGTGTTGCACGTCACCTGCACCTCAGGTTCCCATCTTGGACGTCATCATTAGGTGATGGAGGGCGAGGACCTGGGTATCATTGTACCTCCTCCTCATCATCATAATAATAATAATAATAATAATAATGATAATAATAATAATAATAATAATAATAATAATTATAATAATAAAGACTATTTTATATCTGTTTTCTTTCTCCAATTCCGTTTCCTACTTCCCAGTATTCCTTCACCTCCCAGTTTGCCTCAGACTCGCCCAAGAACCGCTCCTCCCACTGGAGACGGGGAGGGCGCTGGGGACGTCCCCACCTCCTGAGGGAGGGCGCTGGGGACGTCCCCGCCTCCTGAGGGAGGGCGCTGGGGACGTCCCCACCTCCTGAGGGAGGGCGCTGGGGACGTCCCCGCCTCCTGAGGGAGGGCGTCATTGTTTGCGCCGGTGCTGGCAACTGTGGTACCTTCACCTGAACACTGGTGCCACCCGTCACGCACGAGGCCGACCCTTCCAGGCTCTCCCAGTCTTGTATTTCTCTCATCTGTTCCTCCACACTCTGACCTCGTCCTCAACAGCTGTCTGTCATTCTGACCTCGTCCTCAACAGCCGTCTCTCTGGTCACTCTGACCTCGTCCTCAACAGCCGTCTCTCTGGTCAGTTCGTCTCTACAACCGTTGATGGAGTAGCTTCTCCTGTGGTTGTCAGTGGTGGTGTTCGCCAGGGTCCTGCGCTGCCTCCTTCTTTCTTCCGCCAGTTTTGTTGGAGGATCAGTCGTGGTGCAGTGAGGCAGTTGACAACTTGTGTCGTGACGACGGAGCTGTACAGGACTCCACGCCTCTCACGTCAACACCATTTTGTCTGTGTTGGGAACATAATACCTAACAAAGATGAATGATTCTGAAACTCAGTTTCGTCCCACTTTGTTTCTGATTCCCCCCCCCCCCCCCCCCCCCCCCCAGCTTAACCATTCCCCGTAATGGTTCGATGATTCCAGAGCACAATGAACATATTTGGAATGATCGGAACGCCTGATTTCTCGTGGGAACCACACGAGACACCAGTAGTTAAGTCTGTCCCTCAGAGAGTGTGACTCATAATCAGACGTGCAAGGGTCATAAATTATAAGTTGGTACCCCAGTTGTCGAGGGGAGTGGTCCAGCCTTGGGTGGGGCGCTGCTCTCGTACACTGCTGACCTGAGTGGCCTGTAGCTCCACCTAACTACCCGACACACTACTACACACCACTCCACCTCGTTATTGATAACTGCTCAGTCAGAGTTTACACTAACGTTACTTCATGTGCCAGGATGTGGTTCTCTCTCTCTCTCTTATACAGTTATTACCTGGGTCTCTGCTTCCTAGACCAGGCAGTACTCGGTAATAACTTATCATATAGCCTGTTCTCATTGTCAGAAATCATGGTGGTGTTACAGTAAGTGTTATAGTGTGTTACAGTGTGTGTGGTGTATGGTGGTGTTACAGTGAGTGTTATAGTGTGTTACAGTGTGTGTGTTGTATGGTGGTGTTACAGTAAGTGTTGTAGTGTGTTACAGTGTGTGTGTGGTGTATGGTGGTGTTACAGTAAGTGTTGTAGTGTGTTACAGTGTGTTTGTGTTGTATGGTGGTGTTACAGTAAGTGTTGCAGTGTGTTACAGTGTGTTTGTGTTGTATGGTGGTGTTACAGTGAGTGTTGTGGAGTCAGGAACACGAGTACACCGTCAAATGAGACGACGTAATCCATGATTACTGATGACTGAGGGTAATTATGATTACCGAACAGTAATTACTGAATAAATGAAAGAAATAATGTAATATAATTGACCGTAGTTCACAAGAGTTACATACAGTTGGAAGGTAGGACCGTTACAGTGAATCATACTGTAACGTGATCTGTGGGTACAAGGTGCACTAGGTGCCTCTTCCTTCCATGTAAGACCTGGCAAGTCCGAGTTTGTTTGCTGTGAGATAATCTGTAATGAGGACGGAAACGCAAACAACCAGTCATCGCCAAGAATGGTTGTGCCAACAGCCACTTAGCGCCAAGAACTTGTATGTCAGTAGCCACTTAGCTGCGCCAAGTAAGAATATGCCAAACCGGTGACTAACGCCCAAAGCTATATCGCTGTCAACAAATCAACGTCGAGAGCGTTTATGCCAACAGCCAATCAACGCCCAGAGTGATCGTACCAGGAACCAGTCAGCGCCGCTCTTACATAAAATCAAATGAGGTCCTTTAATTCTGTCACTGTAAATATTGATTCAATTAGATGTCATTTATTTTATTGATTCAATTAGATGTCATTTATTTTCCGTCAGAGTAAAGGATGTTTATACGAAATCTGAATCATTATGAAAATCTTCCCGCCGACGTAAGATCTTAAGATGGTTTGGTGTAATGGATCAAATGTGATGTTTTGTTCTGTCCAGCTTAACATTTTCTTTGAGTCGGTCATTATAGATGTGCGGGCGTCATGATGATGCAATACCAGTCATGTATGTCTGGAGGAACCGTATACTTACTTACGTGTCATGACTTACTTGTACAAATGTTTAGATTCTTGTATGATGTCCACATGCGTCAGTTGTTGACTCCCTCCATCACCAGTACTGGCAGAATACATTATGTTGACCACATTATGTTGACCACATTATGATGACCACATACACAGTCTCATGTGAGGGCCTCTCGTGGCTCTGTGCTTCCTACTTTCGAAGAAGAACTCACTATTGACATCACACTGACTTAAAAAAGCCATTACTCTTTTCTCTTCCGGTGGACGAACCTGTGGTCTTTGACTCCGACCAGAACTCAGATATCTTCATCCATCTACCGCCAATGTTCCACCTCCTTCGTTAGCCCAGGTTCTCTGTGAACTTTGCTCTGGTCTGTGAAGGAAAGAGTCTCTGTTGTACGGTGTTTGAGGTTTGAGCGACCGCAGTCTCCTGTATACAGTGTTTAGGTGATCATTCGTGTTTGTAGGGCTTGGGAATATATCATGAGCATACGTTGTGTTGGTTTTGAAGACGTTCATAGAACGCGGGAGATTGAGCTGCAATATGGTAAGCTCTGATTGTGGGCACGTAACGCTGAGGCAGAGGCTGGTGGGGTGTGTGGTTGAGAGGGAAGGGAAACCGTAAGGAGACGCTGATGGTGAGTCTGGTCTGTGTCAACGTGACATACACAAGATGTCTGCTGTTGTTGTGATGCCAACATGGAGGGACGCTCTGTGATGTCCTCACCTCACGACACAAGGAGTGCAGGATAATCGGTCTGGACGACCTTCATTCGGAGTGTGGGAGGAGACCTTTCCCAGGAAGGTCCACCGCTCACGTGGTGGCACACTTTCATCACGGGAAGTTACTCCATGGTAAGGTGTGGGTCCAGGTCATACGAGCACAAACGTATAGTGGACGAGGGTCTGGTGTCTTCCACTGCGTAGTGGTATGAGAGGACCTTGTGCAGGGGAGGGAGGGTTGGGGAAGGACCTGAGACACAGACAGGCGATGGATTCGAGGAGAAACAGACCAATCGTCCGGCAGCTGCGACAGACGGACGACGGATGTGTTGTAGGGAGGCCGTGCATCAGGGGAGTCGGGCAGGTGTGGGTCATCATATATAAGGAAAGTTGTGCAACATATTAAGGGTTGTATAGCGGAGCTGTGCAAGAAGGGGCCATGCAACAGGGGGTCGTGCAAGAAGGGGCCATGCAACAGGGGGTCGTGTTAAGAGGGAAGTGGTGTAGCAGAAGCGTCCGTGAACAAGGTCGGCAGCGAGGCGGGAACCAGAAAACTTGGCCACCTGGCCCGCCATAAAGCCAACATTAATTTATTTGTGGCTTGTCCTCGTGCTTGGGTTGTGTGGGTGGGGGGGGGGGGGTTCCTGGTTAGGGGGCTGCTGGGAAACAGTGTCAGAGGTGCCACGTACACATGGCCATATACCATCCTGTCTTCTCTCCGGCAGAAAGAACCTAGAATCCTACATTATGATCTGTAGCCTTACTGTGTAGGGCTACAGAGGTTCTCTATGATGTTAAGTGAGGCTACAGAGGTTCTGTATGATGTTAAGTGAGGCTACAAAGGTTCTGTATGATGATGAGGACAGGTACATGACGTCTGTCTCCTGTATGATGATGAGAGAGAGGCAGTTCTTGGCCGGACACACTCCTCCAGGGGTGGAGTCTCGTACACACTTGCACATGTGTGTTCAAAAGCCTGACCCAGAAGCTTGTTGATGAGAGAGAGAAAAAGAAACTCATTAACAAATGTATATAATGGCTGAACTGATTACGAGTTGTAGATATGGTTCTTGTGTATCCTGTCAGTTTCGTGTTGCTGGCCATTCCTTGTCTTGGTGAGGTCACTAGTGAGGGGGTCAAGCCATTGCCTTGTGCAGAGAGAGGATCTTGGCTGCATTTTTTTTTTTTTTTTGTTTTAATTTAAGAATAAAGATGACGTTGGAAAGGTGGAATATGTATGTAATGATTTAGAGGATAAGATACTACGCTACGGGCATATCAGAAAGTTTCCATATTTGAAGGGGAAAAAATGCAGAAAAAAAGTCTCCTACTTAAAGGTCAATCTTAAAAAACGACCTTGAATAATAACGCCTTACACAACTTGGCCTGTACGAAGAGAGAGAGAGAGAGAGAGAGAGAGAGAGAGAGAGAGACAGACAGACAGACAGACAGACAGACAGACAGACAGAGAGAGAGAGAGAGAGAGAGAGAGAGAGAGAGAGAGAGGGAGAGAGAGAGAGAGAGAGAGACTGGAGAAAATGTTTACCACTGTGAAGGGACTGTGAGAAAAGGAACCTTTGAGAACCTGACGGTATGATAGTGAACAGGAGTGTTGCGCCAGTGTTGCTTGGCCGAGTGTGGTTGTGTGGGGCAACACTTGGTTTGCATGAGGGTCGGTCTTCAGTCTGTCTGACACGGTACTACAGCGATTTTCCTGGGTCCAAGAAAATGCCATACAGTGTGTACTTGCTGAAGTTATCTCACGTTCTGTAAAGTTAGAGAGCAAGTGTTGATGGTGCCTTGTTGTTGTGTAGTCACCAACACCACCATCCATCCCCACCATCACCAACACCACCACCATCCCCACCATCACCAACACCACCATCCATCCCCACCATCACCAACACCTTTCATTCGTGGTGAGTCACCACCACACATTGCCTTCCCCAACACAGACCATACTCATGACCCTCCCTCCCTCCCTCACCCGGATGAGGCATCAAGGACGAGGTTGTCTCTCAGTAGACAGTTGGTGTCTCCTGCAGTTGTCAAGGTCATCTTCACACTGACCACTGCTGATGCCTTAGATAGGCCGCAGCTGTTATGGTATGGTTGTACACCGGGGAGAAGCCTTATGGTATGGTTGTACACTGGGGAGAAGCCTTATGGTATGGCTGTACACCGGGGAGAAGCCTTATGGTATGGCTGTACACCGGGGAGAAGCCTTATAGCTGGAAAACCACAAGGTGTGGCAGACTAGGCCATATATATATGGTGTGGCTGTATATTGGTGAGAAGGCTTACAGCTAGAAAACCACATGATGTAACTTTATACTGGGCAGAAGCCCTGCAACTTGAATGCGTTGTGGGTTGTGAGTGTACTAGCGAGAAGCCTTGTGATTCCAAGAATCATGGACAAGAAACCTTTGAATTGACGTTTATTTCTAGATAGACGATGCTTGGTAGGTTTGGCCTGGGAGAGGCACCCAAAGATGAAGGCTTCATCCAAAAGTGGCATCCAGGGATAACAGCTTCCCAGAAATGAAGGGTTCACACTGGAGAAAAACCCAGAGATGAAGCCTTCACCTGAGAGAGTCACCCATGGATGAAGGCTCCATACAGGTGAGAAACATCGGGATGAAGGCTTCACATTGTAGAGAAGCCTAGGAAAGAAGACTTCACATAGGAGAGAATCCTATTGATGGCTTCACACAGGAGAGAAGCTTAGTGATGAAGGCTTCACACGGGAGAGAAGCCTAGTGATGAAGACATCACACAGGAGAGAAACCTCGTGATGAAGACATCACACAGGAGAGAAGCCTAGTGATGAAGACATCACACAGGAGAGAAACCTCGTGATGAAGACATCACACAGGAGAGAAGCCTAGTGATGAAGACATCACACAGGAGAGAAGCCTAGTGATGAAGACATCACACAGGAGAGAAGCCTAGTGATGAAGACATCACACAGGAGAGAAGCCTCGTGATGAAGACATCACACAGGAGAGAAACCTCGTGATGAAGACATCACACAGGAGAGAAGCCTAGTGATGAAGACATCACACAGGAGAGAAACCTCGTGATGAAGACATCACACAGGAGAGAAGCCTAGTGATGAAGACATCACACAGGAGAGAAGCCTAGTGATGAAGACATCACACAGGAGAGAAGCCTAGTGATGAAGACATCACACAGGAGAGAAGCCTAGTGATGAAGACATCACACAGGAGAGAAGCCTCGTGATGAAGACATCACACAGGAGAGAAGCCTCGTGATGAAGACATCACACAGGAGAGAAGCTTAGTGATGAAGGCTTCACACAGGAGAGAAATATTGGATCAGAATGAATCATACAATGTTCGGCTTTACACTGGTGTAGGGAGAGGCCAGAAGTTTACCTCGTCACATTAGAGAGAAGGTGAACAGTGTGTGTTGTATGGTACCAAGAATGTTACTGTGGGTGATCCACCCGTGTCCATACGAGACCATTTTTGTGCTTTGGCTACGTAATGGAGAGAAACCATGCCATGTTCTGGCTACCTACTGGAGAGAAACCATACCATGTTCTGGGTATGTGCTAGAAAGTAAATATCACCATGTTGTAACCATACTAAGTAGAAACCATCTTGGCTTCACACTGGGGGGAGAAAATCATGTCAGGTTTCGAATATATGAAACGTTATGAACAACCTCGTCTGTGTGTAGTATGTGAACAGTTAAAACATCAAAAGATCTTAAGTTCTGTGATGTCATAAGTCTATCATTGTATGCTGATGTATCTGAAGGGTCCGGTATGGAAGCTTAATGTGGTGGAACCCGACAACGTTTAAGCTGATAATGTTTGACACAGTAGAACTCTGAAGTGTTTTTGTGTGGGAACTATCCGGTGTTTAAGCTTAATACAGCAGAACCAGTCGGTGTTTCAGCTTGTGGTTCACACTTCTAGTGTTTAAGTTTGTCGTTGTAGAACCCTCCAGACTTTAAGCTTTTTACAGGGGGTATCCTCTCGTATTTAAGCTTAATGTACAAATAGCTCTCGGCGCTTAAGCTTTGTGTTGTAGAACCCGCTCATATTTAAGCTTAATATGAAGCGTCTCGAGTGTGCTTAAATTGTATTAACGTATGGAAGGAGACTGTGCGGTACAGCTTTCATGTCTTACTGAATGATGATGTGTAGAGTCAGTATAGGTGTAGTGTGGGTGTAGGGTAGAGTATAGGTGTAGTGTGGGTGTAGGGTAGAGTATAGGTGTAGTGTGGGTGTAGAGCAGGGTGTAGGTGTAGTGTGGGTCTAGGGTAGGGTATAGGTGTAGTGTGGGTGCAGGGTAGGGTATAGGTGTAGTGTGGGTGTAGGGTAGGGTGTAGGTGTAGTGTGGGTGTAGGGTAGGGTATAGGTGTAGGGTAGGGTAGGGTATGGTTGTAGTGAGGGTGTGGAGCTGGGCCAGACGGCCTCGGGGGGGAGGGGAGTGGGGGTGTATTTTAGCATGATAATGTGGGTGTGCTGAGCAGGGAGACGAGCCGGGGGCCGGAAATAGTGACACAGCTCTTACGTCCACGGCTCCTCCTCCACCTCTCTCTCTCTCTCTCTCTCTCTCTCTCTCTCTCTCTCTCTCTCTCTCTCTCTCTCTCTCTCAGGTGGTACAGAAGCATGAGGTCATGGTCGTCTGGTCATATGAGAGCTGAAGATGAGGTTAAGCTGGACATGTCTACATTTTGGGTCATGGTATGGCCAGGGTGGCAGATGTACCGGGATGTTTGTATGGCCAGGGTGGCAGATGTACCGGGATGTTTGTATGGCCAGGGTGGCAGATGTACCGGGATGTTTGTATGGCCAGGGTGGCAGATGTACCGGGATGTTTGTATGGCCAGGGTGGCAGATGTACCGGGATGTTTGTATGGCCAGGGTGGCAGATGTACCGGGATGTTTGTATGGCCAGGGTGGCAGATGTACCGGGATGTTTGCTGTGTCAGTATGATGTTAGATGATGCATTAGGAACCTGAGTGAACGTTAGGTGGTGAGGCGTTGCATTGATACAGACCACATAGCCGGCCCACCAGGAGACTCACCTGTTCACATGATCATGAAGTTCACAATGGTAGGTGCACGTGGGATGCTCTTATACCTGTCCATACGAAGCTATGATTGCAGCGAGTCGAATGCAGTGACGACCGGTGGTCCGTGGTGACGACCTGTGGTCCGTGGTGACGACCTGTGGTCCGTGGTGACGACCTGTGGTCCGTAGTGACGACCTGTGGTCCGTAGTGACGACCTGTGGTCCGTGGTGACGACCTGTGGTCCGTAGTGACGACCTGTGGTCCGTAGTGACGACCGGTGGTCTGTGGTGGAGGGGCGTCTCGGGGGAAAGGGAGAGGTGGTTGCTGTAGTGTATTGCCAGACAGTCGTAGTATGAGGCGCCTGTGTTGGTCACATGTTGTATGAGGTGCCTGTGTTGGTCACATGTTGTGGACACCGTCAGCGAGATGATGGTACCTGCTGTGAGGTGTGTGTGTGTGTGTGTGTGTGTGCGCGGCTGTATGATTGTATGCATGTGTGGTGATCATGTATGGACGGGGACACACGGGGTGTCGGTCAGGGACGGGGACACACGGGGTGTCGGTCAGGGACGGGGACACACGGGGTGTCGGTCAGGGACGGGGACACACGGGGTGTCGACTCTGGGGTTGGTGTGTGTGTGTGTGTGTGTGGTGCCCCACCTCAGCTACAGCATTATAGTGGTTTATGTTCACCAGTTGGCAGGCCGGGTGTCTCCACCTGCTGACACATGGTATGTATACACACACACACACACACACACACACACACACACACACACACACACACACACACACACACACCAGCTGTAAACCTACGAGTTACATCCTCCTCCATCCCTGCCTCCCTCAGTATACTCTCTCCATCACTACCACCATCTCTCCCTCCCTCACTATACTCTCTCCATCACTACCACCATCTCTCCCTCACTCACTATACTCTCTCCATCACCTCCCTCCATCACCAGCACCCACCATCACCACCATCCCTGCCTCCCTCACTATACTCTCTCCATCACCTCCCTCCATCATCTCCATCACTAGCAGAATGTGGTCACTGTGCCACCACCACCACAACCATCATCACTATTCCACCAGCCTTACAGTTACCAACACCAGGAAATATAACCATTCCTACCACCACCATTCCTACCACCACCATCCTACCACCACCACACTACCACCACCATCCTACCACCTCCACACTACCACCACCATCCTACCACCACCACACTACCACCACCATCCTACCACCTCCACACTACCACCACCACACTACCACCACCACACTACCACCACCATCCTACCACCACCACTACCACCACCATCCTACCACCACCATCCTACCACCACCATCCTACCACCACCATCCTACCACCACCATCCTACCACCACCACACTATACCACCACACTACCACCACCATCCTACCACCTCCACACTACCACCACCATCCTACCACCACCATCCTACCACCACCACACTACCACCACCATCCTACCACCACCATCCTACCACCACCATCCTACCACCACCACACTACCACCACCATCCTACCACCTCCACACTACCACCACCATCACTACCACCACCATCCTACCACCACCACACTACCACCACCATCCTACCACCTCCACACTACCACCACCACTACCACCACCACACTACCACCACCATCCTACCACTACCATCCTACCACCACCATCCTACCACCACCATCCTACCACCACCATCCTACCACCACCACACTACCACCACACTACCACCACCAATCCTACCACCACCACACTACCACCACCATCCTACCACCACCACACTACCACCACCACACTACCACCACCACCACCACCACCACACTACCACCACCACACTACCACCACCACCTACCACCCACCACCACCCACACTACCACCACCACCTACCACCACCATCCTACCACCCATCCACCACACTACCACCACCACACTACCACCACCATCCTACCACCATCCACACTACCACCACCACCTACCACCACCATCCTACCACCACCATCCTACCACCACCACTACCACCACCACACTACCACCACCACCTACACCACCACACTAACCACCACCACCTACCACCACCATCCTACCACCACCAACCTACCACCACCACACTACCACCACACCACCACTCCACCACCACCACACTACCACCACCACCTACCACCACCATCCTACCACCACACACCAACACTACCACCACCATCCTACACCACCACACTACCACCACCACACTACCACCACCACACTACCACCACCACACTACCACCACCACACTACCACCACCATCCTACCACCACCACACTACCACCACCATCCTACCACCACCACACTACCACCACCATCCTACCACCACCATCCTACCACCACCATCCTACCACCACCATCCTACCACCACCACACTACCACCACCATCCTACCACCTCCACACTACCACCACCACACTACCACCACCATCCTACCACCACCACACTACCACCACCACACTACCACCACCACACTACCACCACCATCCTACCACCACCACACTACCACCACCACACTACCACCACCATCCTACCACCACCACACTACCACCACCATCCTACCACAACCATCCTCCATATGGTGACCACCACCACCACACTACCACCACCATCCTACCACAACCATCCTCCATATGGTGACCGCCACCACCATCCTACCACCACCATCCTACCACCACCACACTACCACCACCACACTACCACCACCACACTACCACCACCATCCTACCACCACCACACTACCACCACCACACTACCACCACCATCCTACCACCACCACACTACCACCACCATCCTACCACCACCACACTACCACCACCATCCTACCACCACCACCTACCACCACCATCCTACCACCACCATCCTACCACCACCACACTACCACCACCATCCTACCACCAGCACACTACCACCACCACACTACCACCACCATCCTACCACCTCCACACTACCACCACCACACTACCACCACCATCCTACCACCACCACACTACCACCACCACACTACCACCACCATCCTACCACCACCACACTACCACCACCATCCTACCACAACCATCCTCCATATGGTGACCACCACCACCACACTACCGCCACCATCCTACCACCAACATCCTACCACAACCATCCTCCATATGGTGACCGCCACCACACTACCACCACCATCCTTCTTATGGTGACCACCACCACCACACTACCACCACCATCCTCCATATGGTCACTACCACCACCACCACACTACCAGCCCGTGTGCGGGAGGAGCTGAGTCCTCGTCAGTTTTGGCGGGAGTTGTGGTTCTATATATAGATAGTGATGGTTCCATCATGTTTTGCATCACACTCCTCCCTCCCTAACCTTACATAACCCCCAAACCCCCCAGTCACAGCTTCCCATCTTCCAGCCTTCTTTTTATTCCCATTTTCTTCTATTTCTTCAGTTTTGATTCGTTATTTGTCTATGTTACTTTCTGTCAGTACCTTCATTTGCCTCTGTGCTCCGTTTTCTGTCACAAGATCCAGAACCTTACCTTCATGTATCATCATAACCTTGAGCCTTACCTTCATGTATCATAACCTTGAGCCTTACCTTCATGTATCATAACTTTGAGCCTTACCTTCATGTATCATCATAACCTTGAGCCTTACCTTCATGTATCATCATAACCTTGAGCCTTACCTTCATGTATCATAACCTTGAGCCTTACCTTCATGTATCATAACCATGAGCCTTACCTTCCTGTATCATAACTTTGAGCCTTACCTTCATGTATCATAACCTTGAGCCTTACCTTCATGTATCATCATAGCCTTGAGCCTTACCTTCATGTATCATAACCTTGAGCCTTACCTTCATGTATCATATAACCTTGAGCCTTACCTTCATGTATCATCATAACTTTGAGCCTTATCTTCATGTATCATAACCTTGAGCCTTACCCTCATGTATCATCATAACCTTGAGCCTTACCTTCATGTATCATCATAACTTTGAGCCTTACCTTCATGTATCATAACCTTGAGCCTTACCTTCATGTATCATAACCTTGAGCCTTACCTTCCTGTATCATAACTTTGAGCCTTACCTTCAAGTATCATAACCTTGAGCCTTACCTTCATGTATCATCATAACCTTGAGCCTTACCTTCATGTATCATAACCTTGAGCCTTACCTTCATGTATCATCATAACCTTGAGCCTTACCTTCATGTATCATAACCTTGAGCCTTACCTTCATGTATCATAACCTTGAGCCTTACCTTCATGTATCATAACCTTGAGCCTTACCTTCATGTATCATAACCTTGAGCCTTACCCCTCATGTATTATCATAACCTTGAGCCTTACCTTCATGTATGATAACCTTGAGCCTTACCTGCATGTATCATAACCTTGAGCCTTACCTTCATGTATCATAACCTTGAGCCTTACCTTCATGTATCATCATAACCTTGAGCCTTACCTTCATGTATCATAACCTTGAACCTTACCTTCATGTATCATCATAACCTTGAGCCTTACCTTCATGTATCATCATAACCTTGAGCCTTACCTTCATGTATCATAACCTTGAGCCTTACCTTCATATATCATCATAACCTTGAGCCTTACCTTCATGTATCATAACCTTGAACCTTACCTTCATGTATCATCATAACCTTGAGCCTTACCTTCATGTATCATCATAACCTTGAGCCTTACCTTCATGTATCATAACCTTGAGCCTTACCTTCATGTATCATAACCTTGAGCCTTACCTTCATGTATCATAACCTTGAGCCTTACCTTCATGTATCATAACCTTGAGCCTTACCTTCATGTATCATAACCTTGAGCCTTACCTTCATGTATCATAACCTTGAGCCTTACCTTCATGTATCATCATAACCTTGAGCCTTACCTTCATGTATCATAACCTTGAGCCTTACCTTCATGTATCATAACCTTGAGCCTTACCTTCATGTATCATAACCTTGAGCCTTACCTTCATGTATCATAACCTTGAGCCTTACCTTCATGTATCATCATAACCTTGAGCCTTACCCTTCATGTATCATCATAACCTTGAGCCTTACCTTCATGTATCATAACCTTGAGCCTTACCTTCATGTATCATAACCTTGAACCTTACCTTCATGTATCATAACCTTGAGCCTTACCTTCATGTATCATAACCTTGAGCCTTACCTTCATGTATCATAACCTTGAGCCTTACCTTCATGTATCATAACCTTGAACCTTACCTTCATGTATCATAACCTTGAGCCTTACCTTCATGTATCATAACCTTGAGCCTTACCTTCATGTATCATCATAACCTTGAGCCTTACCTTCATGTATCATCATAACCTTGAGCCTTACCTTCATGTATCATAACCTTGTAATTATAATAAGATTCTATTATTTATAAAACAACTTGTGATGGAATTTTATGAAAATTTTGAGTTTCTCTGTTGTAAATTTCCTGAATTTTATGATTTATGAAAAACTGAACTGTTTATTAGCGAGAAATTTGTAACTTGAAATTTTTAAGTTGGGTTGTATTGTTGGGCGTTTGTCGTCTGTTAATTTTAAATTTCCGTTCGACATTTTTCTAAATTCATGAGATTATTTAAATCTCTGACATGATCGGCCAAAACCTCTGCTGAAATTATTACTTTATATCCATATGGAAAAGTAAATCTCAAGATATTTTGCTCGTGTGTAGAACACAAAATGTTTGGTTTTCATATGTCTCCATACGACGATCAAGTGTAGGAGAACCCTGGCTGGCTCACAGTGTATAGATACATCAAACATGATGGCTAACAGTTATGATAGCCAGACAAGATGTATTCTGTGTGTAGCCATGTTTTCCTGTGTCGCTGCACGGAGCTGTGTCTCTGGTAGCGACCTGATGTCCCGTGGTCCGATCTACACTGGTCCGCTGTTACAGCCTTGCCAAAGGGCCTCTTGTGACCTCATGTGATCTTCAGTCATAAGCCAGGTACGCAAACCAATAGTAGTTTTGACCTTCGCAGTGGAAGGTACAAACACTTCCCACAATCAGTGCTTCCCATATTGATGACCAAGGGGCCCGAATGGCATAGACTTGTCGGCCATGCTCACACAATTAACGTTGTCGGCGTGGCCGACTTAATTCCCTTATGAGTACTCGTGAAGCACTGACCACCAGATGGGCCACATGCACAGTGTATGTCATCTTGGAACTATTTTTATAGTTTTTTGGTTGTTGATTATATGTTGTTACTGAGGGCCTTAATGACCCAAGGAGTTGATTGCCTGTAGCCCAGCTAACAAAGCAACCAGCCAACCAACTGCATTAGTCCATTGAACACTGGCTTCAGACGACAGTATCTTGTGCTCTCTGTCTTTGAGACCCGGTTGTGAACGCCGTTATTCTGTGTATTTATCAGAAGCTGCAGGTGTTGACCCACACATAAGTATGAAACTTATGTTGATAGTTTCAAAATGTTCACTGGCTCAATATACTTCGCCATTTTTATGGTATTTTTCTTACACTTTCAGATTTTCTCGCCCGTTTTTCAAAAATACTCTCGAGCATTTAATGTTGGACAGTTTCCTTACTTAAATGGTTGAAAAAAAGGAGAATATTCGCCACTCCGTCCCGTTTTCTGTATCTCACGGCTAACACTGAACTTTCCGTTTTCTTTATCATAGTTTTTACCATAACCCAACTTTTTGGTCCACAGTATTCCACTTATATATATTCTCTCTCTCTCTCTCTCTCTCTCTCTCTCTCTCTCTCTCTCTCTCTCTCTCTCTCTCTCTCTCTCTCTCTCTCTCTCTCTCCATGTATCTGGAAGAGGTGAAAGACAAGAGACGCTCTTCTCTTCTCTTCTCGCCCTTGCCTTGCCTCGCCTTGCCTCGCCTTGCCTCGCCTCGCCTTGCCTTGCCTCGCCTTGCCTTGCTCCTCCGCATGAATCACTTGTGTTCTCCACTTCACATTGTTTATTGTTGTCTGTTGAGAATTTATAGAAGCAAACATCCTAAGTTTTGTGTACCTTGGCCCTGTTTGCTTGGCCCTGTTTGCTTGGCCCTGTTTGCACTGGTAATTCTAATGTAAGGGATACAGTTACATATGCACTCCTTCCCCACTCCTCTTTTTCTTTCTTGATTAAGAAGTGGGAAGATTGAATTCCCGTTTTCTCTCATTGCTTATATCGTGGGATTAAATTAGAAAGCTGTAAAGCCGTTTTCTTTCCTGGCTTGATGTTCTTTTAATGTTTAAGAATCGAGGAAAATGTAGCATTCTGATTTCTATCATGCGACGGATTTTATTGGTTGATGTGATTTATGGAGATGTCTATATTACGAATTGGTTTGTTGTGTTTTCCATTATGGTTTAAAGAAGAGGAAAGTTGGTGCAGCATGTCCTCCCGCCTCCCATCCTCCACGCACACACACACCTCCTCCTCCACAGTGGAATCAGCTATACAGAAGGAAGCTGAATATGTAGTTTATTTTCAGGTGTTGGGGGGAGGGTGGGGGTGGGGCAGGAGCGGGGTCCGGGGCCAACATTGGACGCGACCCCCATGTTCTTCCTCCTGTGCGCCCCAGCACATCATCATCATCATCATCATCATCATGTCTCTCACACATACAGAATTTAACATGAAGGCATTAACAGCATATGATGTCTTCCTGTAAGTTTCCCTTACTGTAAGGTTTTAGGTAGAAATTGTCGGAGGAATATGGTTAAATAATATTGTCTCTACCTACACAGATCAATTTTAACATGATATTGATAAAAGGAATTATTTAACACATCCCCCCTCCCCCTTCCCAGGTCGTTTTACATGAAGTTAACAATATGAGGAGTGGAACAAGGTTATCATTGTTATAGAGAACATTTGTAACTGGACAATAACAGAAGAACCAAGATAGCTGAGTGATTTCTTAGATAAATCATTTTGAACATATGATTAACACACGGCACAATGTAACCTGTTCTTCTCCTGCACACATCTTCATTTTTAACATAAAGTTAACATCGTGCCCACGTTCCCTCCCCACACAACTCACGTTCATGTTAACAACGGTCTAATCACGTTTTCTTTCTCTCGTCCCACAGCTCATTTTCAGTGGGGAATACACGAAAGCCATGTCCAAGGATTGGCACTCTGGCCACTTCTGCTGCTGGCAGTGTGACGAGACCCTGACAGGCCAGCGTTACGTGCTGAAGGATGACCATCCGTACTGCATCAAGTGTTACGAGGCCGTCTTCGCCAACTCCTGCGAGGATTGTAGCACCGTCATCGGCATTGACTCCAAGGTCAGTCCTGCGGCGCACCTCTTGCTCGTAACGCGACGACACGAGCTGCACGTATGATGGACCGACCTTCTCTGTACGTGACCCCTCAAGGGTCAGGTCAAAAAAGGCCGTCCATGTCTGTGTCGTACCACTTTGGTCAAGTTGCCGGCCGGTGTGTATGTATGTCGTGTAGGGTGAGGTACGGGTGACGTGGAGGGTGACAGGTTAAACTGGCTTGGTGAAGGTGAGAGAGAGAGAGAGAGAGAGAGAGAGAGAGAGAGAGAGAGAGAGAGAGAGAGAGGGCTGTTCGTCTTGTAAACTCCCTCGTAGTTTACATTTCCATTTCTGTGTCTGTAAAGTCGTAAAACACTCAAGTCAAATATAAGTCCAGAAAGCAATATAGATTTTCCTCACTGTTCATGATCCAGCTGACCCAGAGGGCGGGGCAGTATGTCGTGTGGTGTAGCGAGAAGTATGGTACAACACCCACGGTTCGAACCCCGCGCAACTGTACAGTTCTCATACAGATATCATTTATCTTTGAAGAATTACTTCTGGCAAGCAGAAAGTGAAGGACTTTTGCCTGAGAATGTTTTACTTGAGTCATCGTTCGTGTGGTCCTGGGAGAGACCGTTCTCTGTGAACAACAGTTGCCTGCAAGGTTTTCTTTAATGTCAGGGTTGCTCACGTCATCATGCTCTGTGATAACTGATAAATAATACAGTTAATAAAGCAGGGAATAAATGAAGCAAGCACACGCACCTGTGTGTCTGCAACACAGAACTTGACTTAAGACGTTACATTATGGGTGAATATGTCGTCTGATGACGAAGTAAGACAGATGTGTAGCACACACGCCGACTGGAGGAAAGAAAACGGGAAATGGTGAAAGTAGAGCAGACTTTGGTAGCCAGCCATATGGATGTTCCGAGGAACTTGGTAGTTGACGTTAAGTTCAACTTATTATGATCAGCAGTGTGAAGGTGAGAGGCCTGGCTGCGCGCGCGCCCACACAGCAGAACAGAAAGATAAGAAAAGATATGGTAAACACAGCTCGGGTTATGATAACACACCAGACCAAGCACAGCTGGTACCAAATGTACAGTTTCCTATAAGGATGAATAACCTCTGCTTCATGTGATCATGAGAAAGTTCCAGTACCTTCTCCTGGACGTGCAGGCAATACAGTCATCCAGCAGGCGTGTCTGGATCATAATGACACAGAGTCATCCAGCAGGCGTGTGTGGATCATAATGACACAGAGTCATCCAGCAGCCGTGTGTGGATCATGATGATACAGAGTCATCCAGCAGGCGTGTGTGGATCATAATGACACAGAGTCATCCAGCAGGCGTGTGTGGATCATGATGATACAGAGTCATCCAGCAGGCGTGGCTGGATCATAATGACACAGAGTCATCCAGCAGGCGTGGCTGGATCATAATGACACAGAGTCATCCAGCAGGCGTGTCTGGATCATAATGAGACGTAGCATGGATTGCTCTACCTTTATGTTGTATGTTTACATGTGGTGTGGGAGTCGTGGGTTTGCCTCATCATTCACCAGGGACACGCCTGTGTTTGTGTCAACACGTGTTCATAATGTACACGTTGGTTCATCACGTGTTCATCATGTACACGTTGGTTCATCACGTGTTCATCATGTACACGTTGGTTCATCACGTGTTCATCATGTACACGTTGGTTCATCACGTGTTCATCATGTACACGTTGGTTCATCACGTGTTCATCATGTACACGTTGGTTCATCACGTGTTCATCATGTACACGTTTGTTCATGTGTTCATGCCGCACACGTCTCCTTCGTTTATCATGTTCTTCCGTCGGCCCCCCGCCCCCCTGAGTCGTGTGTCTGTGCCACTTCCTCATTGGTCTGCCAAGATGGCGCGCGCGGACTCGCCACCAGTAAACCAAAGCTACGTCGACTTAAAATGGTTATTTAACACATGTCTTAACGGCCAGCCAGCCAGCCAACCAGCCAGCCCGTCCTGTTGGCGGAGGATACGACGATTGGCATGGGTGGTTTGGGGGGGGGGGGGGTTGATGTGGAGGTAGGAAGATGTGTCCCCGGCAACAACAACAACAACAACAACAACACGGAAATGTTTCCCGCCAGAAATAGATTGTTCGTCTTTTTCCCGCCACAATTTTAAGTTATTTGTTTTTCCCGCGAGATTATATGTACCACTGTTGTTTTCCGCCTGACCTATCATATATATATATATATATATATATATATATATATATATATATATATATATATATATATATATATATATATATTATATATTCAGGGCCCCTGAGAAGAATTTTATCAGGGGTGCAAAGTTTCTTTCGGGTCCTCTTCCCTTCTGCATTAGTCATCCTGTTTTTATCCACTCCGGTTGTACGTCACCAACTGTAAGGCCAGGAGGGAGGGTATAGAAGATGAGAGGAGGGGGTCTGCTTCACGTGTGTGTGTGTGTGTGTGTGTGTGTGTGTGTGTGCGCCACAAGACAAGACAGAATCTACAGACGACAAGTGTTGAAATTCTGGTCCAGCACGACACTTGACCATGGTTGAGAGCTAATGGTGTGGGTAACCTGCTGGTGTGGGGAGGGTGGACAGCTGGTGCGGGGAGGGTGGACAGCTGGTGGTGTAGCTGGGTCGTGACCCGCTTGAGTCACCGGGTTCCTTGTTGACCCCATCTTGACCTGTGACCTCCTGCTGAGCAGTGACTTGTACTGTCTGTGTTGGACGGTCGTCTGCTGGAGGGAGAGTGGACGGCCGGGACACTGGGACACGCGGGGACGGAGGTGGACGGTCCCGGGACGCGGGGGCGGAGGTGGACGGTCCCGGGACGCGGGGACGGAGGTGGACGGTCCCGGGACGCGGGGACGGAGGTGGACGGTCCCGGGACGCGGGGACGGAGGTGGACGGTCCCGGGACGCGGGGACGGAGGTGGACGGTCCCGGGACGCGGGGACGGAGGTGGACGGTCCCGGGACGCGGGGGCGGAGGTGGACGGTCCCGGGACGCGGGGGCGGAGGTGGACGGTCCCGGGACGCGGGGACGGAGGTGGATGACCCCGGGACGCGGGGACGGAGGTGGTAGGTCCCGGGACGCGGGGACGGAGGTGGATGACCCCGTGACAGGAGTCTGGGGTGTCACCTGTCACTGAGGGTTGCCAACTTGATGGTGGTGGCATGGTTGTCACGTGTCTGATGACCGCATTGTGGTTAGCAGCTCCTCCCTCCCTCCCTCCCTTCCTCCCTCCCTCCCTCCCTCCCTCCCTCCCTCCCTCCCTCCCTCCAGCAGGTGTGAGAGTAGCCAGCCAGCCAGGCAGGCAGGCAGGCAGGCAGGCAGGCAGGCGTGAGGGAGGACGTTACTCTCTGAATGATTCCCTTCAGCAGGTCAGTGGAGCGAGGTCACTGCTCCGTCACAAGAGGGGTCAGAGGTCACTAGGGGGGGAGAGAGTCACGACATTGGGGTGGGAGGAGGGAAGGGGGGGGAGAGGGCGAGAGATAGATACACAGAGACGATAGACAGGCAGATACACAGAGACGATAGACAGGTGGGTGACGGGGGGAGGTGGGAGGTTAGGGTAGGTCATGTACCATTATACCCGAGCGTGTGTGACGTGACCTCCTGCCTGGGTGGATGTAGCATGGTGGAGGACCGACGTGTGTGGACCTAGCTTGGGGGGGGTCAGCTGACCTGGGGTGGTTGTAGGGAAGGATGGGTGAAGAAAGTGCTGTACAGCAGGCACTGTGTGGTATGGTATCTAGCAAGATATAGCCACATGAAACACCAGTGTAAACCAAAGACGGATGTAGTGTTGTTGTCTGTTGTGGATGACTGATTGGTCACGAGTGTGAGTGTTGCCCACTGGTACACTGTGCACACCTGGTGTAACCAGCGTAGAACATATACACTACTTGTATGTATGTATGAATGTATGTATGTAGTAATGTGCCTTAGTAGTGATGGGTAGTTGATGGTCAACACGTAACCATGTGTAACCATCATGATTTCTGCCGCTATCCAACCTGATGTTTTCCACACTTAAGCAGCCAATCAAAACAGAGATATGAGAGAAGGCGTCAGCGGGTTGGTCAGATTTCACACATCACACGTCATGTGTGTGTGAGGCAGCCATGTGTAGCATCACTACTCAAGTGTGTAACCACATGGCGAGCCTCATGGGTGCCACATGTACGGTAATCACAACCTCAAGTTATAAAATCATCTTGGTTACAATAATTTGGAAGAGGAAGTGTTACGTGGTAACAGTGTTGTAGTCAGGTTGTGGAAGTGTTGTGTGGTAACAGTGTTGTAGTCAGGTTGTGGAAGTGTTGTGTGGTAACTGTTGTAGTCAGGTTGTGGAAGTGTTGTGTGGTAACAGTGTTGTAGTCAGGTTGTGGAAGTGTTGTGTGGTAACAGTGTTGTAGTCAGGTTGTGGAAGTGTTGTGTGGTAATAGTGTTGTAGTCAGGTTGTGGAAGTGTTGTGTGGTAACAGTGTTGTAGTCAGGTTGTGGAAGTGTTGTGTGGTAACAGTGTTGTAGTCAGGTTGTGGAAGTGTTGTGTGGTAACAGTGTTGTAGTCAGGTTGTGGAAGTGTTGTGTGGTAACAGTGTTGTAGTCAGGTTGTGGAAGTGTTGTGTGGTAACAGTGTTGTAGTCAGGTTGTGGAAGTGTTGTGTGGTAACAGTGTTGTAGTCAGGTTGTGGAAGTGTTGTGTGGTAACAGTGTTGTAGTCAGGTTGTGGAAGTGTTGTGTGGTAACAGTGTTGTAGTCAGGTTGTGGAAGTGTTGTGTGGTAACAGTGTTGTAGTCAGGTTGTGGAAGTGTTGTGTGGTAACAGTGTTGTAGTCAGGTTGAGGAAGTGTTGTGTGGTAACAGTGTTGTAGTCAGGTTGTGGAAGTGTTGTGTGGTAACAGTGTTGTAGTCAGGTTGTGGAAGTGTTGTGTGGTAACAGTGTTGTAGTCAGGTTGTGGAAGTGTTGTGTGGCGGGAGATGGTTTACCGTCACACAACCACAGCAGGACTGACTGACCAAGTGTTGTACTACTCGCGTGTAGTTCTTCATTGTTCTGTCAGAAATTATTCATTGTGTCTCGAAGAAAGAACTATTAACACTTATAATATTTAGTATTAACTTGTACTGAACAGTATCAAGTGAACGGTTGTCACAACATTTGATGTCACTTCAACATTCCACTGAACATGTTCGTATAATTGATTACTTATTACTCAGGTCATTTACATGTTTTATCCTGTGATAACTTTGTTTTCACCGCGGCTTCTAACTACCGTGTTATCATAACCTGACCGGCCTGATAAACTACACCTGAGACATGGAAACTCTCATATGTATGACTGAGCCATGTCTCAGCTCGAGATTATCGTACTCCGCCTTCCTCCTGCGTCATGCCACACAAAATACGAAGTTATCGTACCTGGCCATCATGAAGGAGGGAGTAGGTCGTCGTACTGTGGGAGGAAGTTGTTGTACAGTTGATCCCGGTGATCCTGTGGTGGGGTCTTGTGCCAAGCTGTAAAAATAGTGAAGGTAAATGTGTGTAGCAGAACCAGCTGAGTTGCCAGGCGTTGCTGTAATGCATCACGTGACCTGGCAGGGTGTGATTTTAGCCTTGTGCGTCTCCCATGCATTCGTGGTGTGTGACCCCGTTTACCTTCGTGTCAATTGATTTTGACCTCGTTTGACTCGACCTCTGACCTCTCTCTCCAACTGTCATTAAGACTTCACGTGTTAGCTTTCCTGTTTTGTCTCATGTACTAAAGAGATAATGTTCAGGTCACCTGATGTGACCTGAGACCAGACCAATTGAATCGTCTCACCTGACCTGACCAGCACGCCTGGTAGTACCTCTGCCAGTGTCAGCTCCGGTCCAACCTGACCAAACCTTATGCTCAAACCAGAGTTCAATATTGATAGTAAATATATTATCATGATTATTATCATTATTATTATCATAATTATTCGTGCATGAAGCGTTGAGTCAGTGTGAGGGAAGGTAGTGATATAAGGCCATCGATGTCACAAGGACTATTATCGTGTACATGTGTGAGTGAGGTGTAGCACTGTCTTGTGCCTGTGCGGTATTATAGTATTGTCGTATTTATATCTTACTATTTTCTTGTTCATCATTTATTTCTGTCCTTCGTTAGTCACATGTGGTGACGTAAGGTCAGGTGTGGAGGATATGACAGGTGTGTGGAGGGAAGATATGACAGGTGTGTGGAGGGAAGATATGACATGTGTGTGGAGGGATGATATGACAGGTGTGTGGAGGGAAGATATGACAGGTGTGTGGAGGGAAAAGCAATGATGTGGATTCCAGTACTTTCACCTCGCCTGCACACCTGTCTGGCTCAGATGGGGTCATGTGTGTGTGTGTGTGTGTGTGTGTTCAGCCGCCTCTCTCTCCCCGGCTCTTCGTGTTTGTTTGTGGTAGGGTGGGGGGGGGGGAGGGAGGGGGGTGAGATGTGTGAGTCTAGACAGGAAACGCAGTTGATTAAGAGACAAACGGAAAATAATAAGAAAGCGAGCAATTAAGAGGAAATGCTCGTGATAAAGGAAGTTTTGATTATTGAACAATGATACAGAGATAATATTGTAAATTGAAATACCATTGTATATGATCATTGATAATGATAAAGGATAACAAAGTTATGAAAGATAAAGATGAAGTGGGTCGTCCGGTTGGTTTCTTCCACTGGCGGCAACTGTAGTCACGTGAGCAGTGATGCCATGACCCTGATGCTGCGAACCTGTCATGTTATCACTTGGTCCATCCGGTAGTCTCGCTCTGCTCTGGTAACACTGACTCACCTCTCAGTATAGGAGTGACGACCGGGATGGCAATAGTGTGGGCACCGTTGGGTCAGAGGGAGTATGGGATGTGTGGGATTACTTACCACTCGTGTGTGGTTAAGATGCAAGTGGTGGTTTATGGTTGTTGAGGTTTTTATAGAACATTACGTCACATGACCAACTCTACTGCCTGCTGAAGACGACGAAACAGATGATGATCGATCATCAAGTATCGGCAATTTATGAAAAATAAGTTATATTTAATATATGAATTATTGGAAATGTATAGAAAAGTGCAGATTTATTTTTACGGATGGTAGACATAATTGCAAAACTTTAAGCATGCAATGAACCTGCACTGTTCATGGAATATACCGTAAGAAGAACATCGACAGAATTACATTAGAGAAATACAAAGGTGTAGTTATACCTTAAGAGGTACTCGTTTTCTCACTCCAGCCGCTCCAAAGAAAACGGAAATAAACGAAAAGACACCAATAAATCAGAGTCGTAACTTAACTTCACTGTATATTTTGTAAGAAAAATTGTTGTGTGAAATTCATGTTTTTCACTTCTTCTGGTATGGTTTATTGTATTTTGTAATGATAAGAAATAATGACTAAATTTTGTATGGTCGTGAAGGACATGATTTGTTGGGGTAACTAGTATAAAGACGAGATGGGTTCATAAATTTCAAGCTGCATAGAATATTGATAGTTGTAATTGCACTTACTGATTCATTACTTGTTTTCCTTGTTTTACTGACTTATTTATCCGTTATTGATTATACTGTGATATGTTTTGCTAGCGGACTTATTTATCCGTTACTGATTACAATGTAATGTGTTTTACTGACGTATTTATCCGTTACTGTTTATACTGTAATGTGTTTTACTGATGCTTTACTGTTTAGTTATTCCTGTTTCGTGGCTCATCTTGGTGTCTTGCTCTCATTGCTCATAATTCTTGTCATCTCTCTCTCTCTCTCTCTCTCTCTCTCTCTCTCTCTCTCTCTCTCTCTCTCTCTCTCTCTATCTATCTATCTATCTATCTATCTATCTATCTATCTATATCTATCTATCTCTCTTCCTTTATTGCTGATTTTTCCTTCTTTTTTCGTTTCTTTCATAATCGTCATTGTCATGTTGATCCATCCCAGCAGTGGGATCTGTCATCCAGGGACATACACGTCAGTGTGTCACCGTGTCTCCTGCTCTGATCCTTGTCTTTGTGTCCTGCAGGATCTGTCGTACAAAGACAAGCACTGGCACGAGAAATGCTTCTTATGCAACAAGTGTCAGGTCTCGTTGGTAGACAAACAATTCGGCTCCAAGATGGACAAGATCTTCTGTGGGCCGTGTTACGACGCGCAGTTTGCCACCCGCTGCGATGGCTGCGGCGAGATCTTCCGGGCAGGTGAGTTACCCCTGTAAACCCGTTTTCTCTATGACTTTGATATCATGTAGGGAGAACTGAACTAGATCTCACGGTAGTGGGAGTTATGTTGAATTTGTCACATCGATGGAGTTGCTGATGGAAATTTTGAGAGCTAACTACGCTAGCAGGTAAGGGTGATTCAAACTGGTATGGTTTGTACAACGTCACGCGTGTGTTTCTGTGAGGATGAGTTATTTCTCTGGGTATTGTTTCGTGGAAATTTAGGTCGCAATATTTTAGTAGATATTATTCTTTGTCGTCTGTAGAATTTGATGCTTAAGGTGGGTTTAGTACACAGATCCTGGCTCAGGATGAACTTTAGTTTCTTGGCATTATGTTGACCCAGAATGTCTCCTCCTCCAGTTCATATATGTTATTAAGGTTTTCGTGTTTATGATGTATTTTCTCATTCATTATGAGAATAGATCATGCAATGTTGTAGGTTGTTGGTGTTATTGTCTGTCTGTTGACACGTTACTACCATAACCCAGGAGTTGTAGGTGATGCACACCTCACGTGACCCTCCGCGGGTCATGTTCTGAAAATTTGAAATAAAACTTTAAGAAAAAGAACATTTGTCATAAAGTGGCGCCAGTTGCAGGCCACCATGAAAGTTGACCAGTGTGTGTAACGAAGGTTAGAGAGAGAGAGAGAGAGAGAGAGAGAGAGAGAGAGAGAGAGAGAGAGAGAGAGAGAGGACTATTTAGATGGTAGGGAAATTAAGTAATGATAATCATGTTTGGATGAAGAATGAAACGTTACAAGGAGATTCGCCATTACCCTGGCGACCCAGGAATTCACATCGTAATCAACACTGTATTAATGAACCATGATAGCCAGTTAGAGATGATAATTAATGAACCATGATAGCCAGTTAGAGATGATAATTAATGAACCATAATAGCCAATTAGAGATGATAATTACTGAACCATAATAGCCCATTAGAGATGATGATTTGAATATTTTTGGTTTACTCATACTAGTCTGGCCAATCATACACACGAGAAGCCTTACATAGCTAGTTAGTGTCATTATCCAGGATGATACAGTGTTACCAGTTATCCAGGATGATACAGTGTTACCAGGATGATGCAGTGTTACCAGTTATCTGAACATGGATGATCTTCGTCTGATGATAAAGTTGAATTAGATTATTATTTGATTATTAAACATTATAGAACATTAGAGAAACATGAGGAGTGTAGGTGGCGTCGTGTGCCTCCGTCAACGTGAAGGATGAGGAAATTCGTGAGCTCTGATTGTGGTGTGATGGTGGCTGCCGCTGTCGTGTGCGACGACTGATAACGTAACACTTACGACCATCACAAATGTCCCGGGAACTTGTTCTTACAGTTATTGTACGTTTGGCAGCAGATGCGTACGATAATCTAGTTAACCAAAATTAAGATTCCCAGTCTGTGAGATCACTGAAGAACATGATTCAGTCTCCGTCGGCCTTTTGCAAGTGCATGAATTGCCAAGATGTGTTATTAGTTAAAAGGGAAAAAACCATGTGAGAGTCAGGTTTTTACTGAAGATCATCATGATGCTGGCAGCTCCTGTGTGACCTACGATGTTTTGAAATGTGAAGTTCATGCAAATGCAGCATGTGGGGACGTGGGCAGGCGCATGACGCCATGGCCGGGATGTGTGTGCTGAGCTCATAATTCTGATGTTATCAAAGCAAAGCAACGCTCGCTGCACTCACGACTGTACGACACTCTTGGTGGTCTCCATGATCTGCCTGGTAAAGGTCAGGTCACGGGGTCACTACTCTGGGAGTCAGGGGTCGAGAGAGGTTACGTTAGAGGTTTGTTCATGTCATTAGACCATAAGGTGGATGAACATGACGGGGGAGACATCATCGTACGTCCGCCAGCCGTGCCTCCCGGCACGTAAACCTCCGCTCTTTAACAAAATCAAAAATAATCACATGGTTTAAAATTCCGTCAAAGTATTTGGCGAGTTACTGAAACTGTAGACAAAAATAATGGCTTGTTTTGTTGGAAGGGAAAATAAAAGCTCAGAGCTATTGTTGAACATCGTCAAGCCTCTGGCAACTGGCGTCTTTGAAGAACAAGCAATATAATAAGAACAAAAATTAAGCTTGGCAGAGAGATATGATCCAAGAGGCCGGTCATACCCCTGGCAGGCAGCCTCCAGCCTTGCCTGGGGAAGGAACAAAAAGCGAAAATACCGAAGCTGTGAGATAATTTTAGCGTCATTATTATAGATCTGGCAGCGGGTGCAGGTGTGGAGGGTGGCTGAGGAACAATAACCTGCCCAGCCTGGCCTGAAGGCCGGTCGGGTATATATAGGGGTTAGTCAAGCACCCAGGGTGGGTTTGTGTGCCTTAACCTCTGCTATAACCGACCTTACTGCCTACCTCACCTCATGGAATGGTCCTGTGAACTACCACTGTGGATGGTTGTTTGGGTTGTAGACCTATCAACTGCTGGCCGGGGTCGTTAAGGGCGTCAACCTCAAGCTAGGCCCACCAGACGAAGAACCTTAACTCTCTCTTCAGGTGTTGAGGATGATGATAGCACTATGTACACCCTCATCTTCTGTGTGGCGCCTGCAGTTAGTGCTCTCTCTCTCTCTCTCTCTCTCTCTCTCTCTCTCTCTCTCTCTCTCTCTCTCTCTCTCTCTCTCTCTCTCTCTCTCTCATGGAATTACGTCTCATTAAACATAGGATATTTACAGAAAGCTAATAGAGGTGATTTTCCACGGGCTTTTAATACACATTTCGGGTCTTGGCTGTTGGTGTATCCGTGGGCCTGACCCCCGCCACCGTGCCTTGCTCACCGTATCACAGCCTCCTCCACCACCTCCTCCTCCTCCTCCTCCTCCTCCTCGTCTCCCCTCCAGAAATAGATGGCAGTTTCCCCTGAAACTCGCTCCATTTTCCTTGCCGTCCTTCAGATTATCCCGGTTCATAGTTCGCGTTTTCTTCTCACTAATTCCCTAGACTTACTTATCTACGTAGGTTTTCTCCCCTCAGTTCTTGATAACGGCCGGACACCCAAATCCTCCGTCATATTCCCTGTAGTGTCCTCCCGTCTTCCATGTTCAGTTATCATTCCTGCTGGTGAGATCTGGCACCTCAGTGACGTCACGAGATAAACACCCGCCGTAGACCTTGTGTGTGTGGTCCCGGCCGGCCGGCCCGCTGTGGTCTGTAGTTACACTAACACTTGACCCTTCTGTTGCACCAGTCACTGTGGTATTATGGCCATGATTGTAGGCTTACAGAAAACGGCATCCCAGTGTTACTTTGATGTTTGTTTATGTCTGATCTTGGATGAGGAAGACACCAGACCAGACCAGACCATCTTGAAGGGATAAAGTTACTGGCTGATGTGCGAGCACAGACCACATGGTCAGACTTGCTTGTTAGCTCTTCAACAAGCTCGGGAATCCAGGGAATCACCTACATATTAACCACTTGTTTGACTGATCTTAACTAGAGAATGGTTCTCGCTCAGTATGTGGTCTTCCTCGTAATTATGAAAATATGGTTTTGAGAAGTATAGAAATAAGAATTTGTAGTTGTCTTGATTTTATTCATTGATGAAGATTTGGATATCTGTGTATAAGATGTGTATAACTAAGTCCTCGATCAAGTTAACATTTCTTATGTGATACATTTATGTGAATGTCTTACATACGACTACTCTCACATGTGTATATTCTCATAATCTCATATTGTTTGATGTATGAGACTTCACATCTGTACATCATGTGAGATTGTCACATGTTCATATATGCAGTCTATACGTGGCTTATTCTTCCTCGTTCATCTCTACTGTCTTGACGAAGATAACTACAAACATTCAGTATATCCAGTGTAGAGTTCACACCACAGAAAGTGATGTGTTGTCAACTCCAGACTCGTATGATTCTCGCTGTAATTGTAAGGTTTAGTTACCTCTGGCAACCCCCACCCCCCCCTCCCCCACCCCTGTATTGTAAGGCTTGCTTATCCTTGACGCTGCTTGATGGCCGACCACAAACTGTTTATTTATATAACAGACTTTTTGTTTATGTCTGTATGTGTCTGTCTGGGTCTGTCTGGCTCGTGTATTTATAGCCTCCTCCTCTCCCTCCCCCCGTCTACCAAGGTCACACTACCCCTGGCAAGTCATATTGATTGTGGCCTCAGAGAAGGTCAAAGATCAGGACCCAGTTGCTCCAGTGTTAGGTCAGGGGTATGATAGGTCAAAGGTTAGGACGCCATAGCTCTCGTGGTAGGTTAGGAAGGACAGGTCAAGGGTCAGACCTCTTGGTAAGTAGAAACAATAGGTAACGACCTCATAATGAAGACACGGAAGACGTGATCAAGACATAACGACCACAGGAGGAGACGTGGGTAGGATGAGGTAGCCGGGGAGGAGACGTGGGTAGGATGAGGTAGCCGGGGAAGGGTAGGTAGCCAGGCCAGGGGAACCCACGCTCCGGGCAACGCTGGGAAACACTGCAGTCCTGGAAGCTGCTGGAAAACCTGCCGGATCCTTCCTTGTGCACACCCAACATAAGGGAGACGTGGACGTCAGGGGGAAGACAGAGACATGTGCGTTGTGCCTCGTCATGCCAGCCCACCACCAGCCTCCAACACTCACACAACTGCTCACATAAAGAAAACATAAACTTGATCTTCTCATTAGTTGTTTTGATTTAGGTGTCATATATGGAAGGTAGTGAACCCATGATCGGGTTGTAGGTTGGGTTGATCACATGAAATATTAACGTGAGGGACAATTATAACTAAGAGGTTAGTGAGGTTAGGTTAGGTTGGGTTAGGTGTGTGATTGTATGGGACATGTTGACAAGCAGAACTGAACCCACTGTACGGACGAACAAGATGAAGGAGAGACATGTAGAGAGCTGCGCATGGCATCACACTGACGATGAACATGTGTTACACCTGAGAGTTGTGAAGAGGGAAGGTACACATCTTCGAGTCTTGAAGAACATCATCATCATGAAAATAACGAACTCGTAGAACATAACGAACACACATATGTCAGGAAACATATTGTGTACGGTAGGCCAGCCGGGAGGGAAGAACCATGTTTCAGTTTACTGACGCGAGAAATATGAAACTTGGACACAACTACACGAACATAGACACAACAACTACACGAACAATTAAAACAATTAATAACACGAGGATGATATTAATCCCAGATGACGCAATGATAGACACCTCTACTGTGTTGCACATATCCTGACCCAGCAAGGGGACCCCCAGCTGGGGGGGGGGGGGGCGGTCTGAGATGTTCCCCTCGTAGCCTGTGTGTGTGTGTGTGTGTGTGTGTGTGTGTGTGGCCATGTGTATGTTCACTGGTGGGTGTCAGCAGGTGACTCAGCGGTCGTCAGCAGGTGGCTCAGTAGTCGTCAGCAGGTGGCTCAGTAGCCGTCAGCAGGTGGCTCAGTGGCCGTCAGCAGGTGGCATAGTCTTAATCCTGGGTATATATAGTGTGTGAGCCTCCAGCCAGGCCTCCAGTGGTGGGCTGGCGGTGTGCCACACTCTGGCCTGGTGCCGGCTTCTCCAGCATACTGCTCCCACCCCAACCCCTCACCCCCGCACACACACACGCCCTCATCAGGTTGCCACGCCCTTCCCTGCCCCATCATGGTGCCATGCCTCCCAGAGGCCAGCCTCATGGTGGCGTACATTGCACCGTCTTGCCAGACCCCACCATTATGTATGTTGTGCCATAGTGGTGGTGCAACAACACCTTCCATTATGGTACCATATGTTGCACCACGCCCACCACGCCCACCATACTAGCAGGCGTGGCAGGTGAGGGGGTGGGGCTCAGCAGACCCCCTGGAGGATGACCCATGTACACTATGAAGGTGTGACCTTCCTAACACTTGACCTGCATCTAATATAGAACAGGTTTGATATACGAGTTAATTACGTTGCTCATTACCGAGGCCATGAGCGATATTAATCATTTTGCAAGAAAAATTAGGTTAGTAGTCGTATTATTATTATTAGTGGTGGTGGTGGTGGTGGTAGTAGTGGTGGTGTAGTAGTGGTGGTGTAGTAGTGGTGGTGTAGTGGTAGTGGTGGTAGTAGTGGTGGTGTAGTGGTAGTGGTTGTAGTAGTGGTGGTAGTAGTGGTGGTGTAGTGGTAGTGGTGGTAGTAGTGGTGGTAGTAGTGGTGGTGTAGTGGTAGTGGTGGTAGTAGTGGTGGTAGTAGTGGTGGTGTTGTGTGTAGGGTACGAGTGTAGCCAGGAAGGAGCCGTCTGGGTACAGCAGTATGGAGGGTCCACATGGGAGCAGCTGTCACAGTGTAAAAACAGAGTCGTGTACTACGCTGAGCTGGGCGGTCGACGGGGCGATGATGCATACATCTCTCCCCTCACACCTCCTCACACCTCCTCACACCTCCTCACACAACCTCACACCTCCTCACACAACCTCACACCTCCTCCAACAACCTCACACCTCCTCACACCTCCTCACACCTCCCCTCACACCTCCTCACACCTCCTCACCTCAGGATGTGCACGTGGAAATATGAAGTGTTTAGTTAAGGAAACAAATATGCTTCAGGTCAGGAAGATGTGACAATGCTATTGATCAAAGCATTACAGGTTGGGTACTTTATTATCACGTTATATGAACGGTCTTATGATGGTAATTATCTGTACATCTGATCAATTATCATGTTGTCTCAGCAGGACGAAGACTCAACCTCAGCCAGGGTTTGAGTAACTAATTTAGTTGTTTTTAGTGAGAGGTTTGGCGTCAAGGTTGTGAGGTACATGAGGGTGTGTGCGCGCACCACCCTTCAGTCCACGCCGACGTGTGGGTGGAGACTAAACCTGGCGCGTGCCACGCCACGCCACGCCTCCCACCAGCCAGCACCCACGGGGTTACAATTCCATGCAGTGATTTAACCAAATGTTATATAGTAACTATTTATGGTGATATCCCGAGGAGGAGGTTGAACCAGTTGAGACAGTAGTGATGCACGAAGCTAAATCTGTTAGTGTGGCAGAGAGCGAAGGTTATAGTGGCTTCTGCCTTCCTTCTGGACGCTTCGAGAAGAATATTATATTTATTTATAATACTTGACCCTTGAGTGACGAGTTAATGGCTCCTGTTGCTTAATATTAACACTTGTGGAAGTTGAACTGGTGTGTGGCCTGGTAGTCAATGTACCGACGTCTTTATATAGGTTGGAAGGGTCGAGTTACGGAGCAGGTGGAGCCAAGGCAACCTGCTACATAGTGAGTGACTCACATATGTAGCCTCATGCTAACTTAACGTCTTCCATCATCATCAAGTTTGTGAACATGAAGACTATGGTTGTGTTGTAGTTCCTCAGTAACGATGTTGTATATAACACCTGGTAAAGTTATAGAAAATAACTGTTTAGATGTTGGCGATGCTGCCCCTACCTACTTCCTCTTACTGTCAGAAATTTGTTTGACATAAAGTTTGACACAAAGATAAAGTGTTTCTGAAAGTATATAGGAATCTGTAAAACAAAATCATCTAGTGATTTCAATTGATATTTGGCAGAAGTTCTAGAAACGCCATGAATGATATACTGAACATTTAACTTTATTGACCAAATAAAAGTATATTTGTATTATTAACTAATAGTAAAGAAATACGGAAATAAGTATTGCCGCCAGTAATTGATCACTTGCATTCCAGTGTACGAAGAATATTCAAATACATCTGAAAATGATGTTATATTTAACTGTTATAGTGAATCGTATGGTGGTTTGTGATGGTGTATACCGAGGCAATCCATGCCACAGTATGCTTAGGTTGGTGGTAAAATGATTTTCGTTTTCTGTAATTCCCTTCTGATTCGTCGTGATATACCGTTTTCTACGTTTAGTTTATGTTTTTGTCATGAATTTTTTTAGTTTCCACCGAGAGTCATCATTCGTTATTATGTCGTATTATTATAATGTTATTTATAACAAAATCAATGAATGTTTTCCCTTATTTATGTTATCGTACCATTTCCATTGATTGTTAACGTTGACGTTATTATCACTGTATTGTTTGCGTTATTTGTTATATATATTTTGTTCCTCGTTATTGCAGTGTACTGTACACGTGAGTTGTGAGGATCTTGTGAGTGTGTGACGTGAGGTACTGTTGAATGAAGGCTCATCGATCTCGTTTTCTATACAGCAGAAGATCGATGAGAAGGGGGTGTGGGGACACCTGCCTGTTGAATACTTGACGTGTCTGTGTGTGTGTGTGTGTGTGTGTGTGTGTGTGTGTGTGTGTGTGTGTGTGTGTGTGTGTGTGTGTGTGTGTGTGTGTGTGTGTATGTGTGTGTGTGTGTGTGTGTCGCCAGGGTTGACTGTGCTCACGAGGTTATTGTCCCCACATTCATGTCACTTGCTTCCTCGTTGGTAATCTTCACCGTATCAACCTTGACGCCATTCTTCTCATTATATATATATATATATATATATATATATATATATATATATATATATATATATATATATATATATATGTTTTTCAATATTCATCGTCTTTTTAGTAGCAAATATATCATAAATTTTCGTTCCGTTGTCCTCCCCTGTAACGATTTGAGACTTTCATGGATTTTGTTCTCCAGGTGGGTGAAGAACAGGGCTCTCTCTCTCTCTCTCTCTCTCTCTCTCTCTCTCTCTCTCTCTCTCTCTCTCTCTCTCTCTCTCTCTCTCTCTCTCGTCAACGTTTCCTGGTAATTGCATGGTTTCTGGTCATCATGTAAATATAGCGTGCGGTCTGATGTACTTCTTGCATGTCATGAGGGATGTACTTTCCTCCCGTGCCAGCAACACAGTATGTCTGGGTCGTGCCAGCAACACAGTATGTCTGGGTCGTGCCAGCAACACAGTATGTCTGGGTCGTGCCAGCAACACAGTATGTCTGGGTCGTGCCAGCAACACAGTACGTCTGGGTCGTGCCAGCAACACGGTATGTCTGGGTCTTGCCAGCAACACAGTACGTCTGGGTCGTGCCAGCAACACGGTATGTCTGGGTCGTGCCAGCAACACAGTATGTCTGGGTCGTGCCAGCAACACAGTACGTCTGGGTCGTGTCAGCAACACAGTAGGTCTGGGTCGTGCCAGCAACACAGTGATTGGCCAATCCTACCATTCATTGTTAGGTCCAACTCATCGTCATAATGACACCTTCATTCATGATTGCCTGTATGATTCTTGCCGTAGTTTGGATGACGAAGATGTAATGGTGTTAAGATACCTTCCTATGATATTACTTATATATATATATATATATATATATATATATATATATATATATATATATATATATATATATATATATATATATATGCCACTTGTATGAACCTTCTTCGTCGCTGTTGTGGAATGATGGATTATATATTTGATGTTTGGACCGTAAATTTATGTTCCTTGTAACAACCGAAGTTATGATTATTTACCAGGTAGGTTCGTGCGCTCTCTCTCTCTCTCTCTCTCTCTCTCTCTCTCTCTCTCTCTCTCTCTCTCTCTGGTTGCTGGTGTGGGAGGAGAAGGTTATCGTGTGTGGTTGGTTGGTTGCTGTCTGTGGTGACTGTATGGACACCATTACCCAGCTGGTTCATTCATCGCCTCACACTTGTTCGTATGACGCCATGTTTATATATTTCCTGACGTTGTGTTTTAAGCATCAGGGAAGACAGACATGCGAGCCTTCGTTGACGTGCCTGTAAGGACACTCAAGAGTAGTAGTTGGGAGTCATTATAGGTTGTGGGGCCCCGGTTTATAGGTTGTGGAGCCCCGGGTTATAGGTTGTGGGGCCCCGGGTTATAGGTTGTGGGGGCCCGGGTTATAGGTTGTGGGGCCCCGGGTTATAGGTTGTGGAGCCCCGGGTTATAGGTTGTGGGGCCCCGGGTTTTTACGCAGTTATTGATCTTGGTAGGAATATGAGGAGGATCGTCCTGTGTGGACCAGGAAATTACATACAAACCTCGTACGACATGCGACGTACATACGTGGGGGAACCTGAGCGAACCCCACTATATGTTGTCGTCCAGACTGCCTGGATACCACTGAATGTGGTCGTCCAGACTGCCTGGATACCACTGAATGTTGTCGTCCAGACTGCCTGGATACCACTGAATGTGGCCGTCCAGACTGCCTGGATACCACTGAATGTGGCCGTCCAGACTGCCTGGATACCACTGAATGTTGTCGTCCAGACTGCCTGGATACCACTGAATGTGGCCGTCCAGACTGCCTGGATACCACTGAATGTGGCCGTCCAGACTGCCTGGATACCACTGAATGTTTGCGTGTTATTGTCTGGTCGTTATGAATGGTACGGTGGGGACGAGACAGTGGTCCAGCTGGTGGTGGTGCCCCGTGTGTTGGTGTGAGGTAGTAACAACACCAGAGATGATCTACCCACCTGTGTTGTGAGGCACTTGGTCATGACTGGCCTCAGTGAGGAACGAGATCGTACAGTTACACGAACGAGATGATGAACGGACGAGATAGATGCGATGATCGCATGAATACGTAGAGAAAACTGATGCAAGAAAGGAAGTCATGTTGACAATGATGCCAGCAACATGATTACTTCTGTGTACATACTTACAACAGCATTACTTATGTGTACATACTTACAACAGCATTACTTATGTGTACATACTTACAACAGCATTACTTATGTGTACATACTTACAACAGCATTACTTATGTGTACATACTTACAACAGCATTACTTATGTGTACATACTTACAACAGCATTACTTATGTGTACATACTTACAACAGCATTACTTATGTGTACATACTTACAACAGCATTACTTATGTGTACATACTTACAACAGCATTACTTATGTGTACATACTTACAACAGCATTACTTATGTGTACATACTTACAACAGCATTACTTATGTGTACATACTTACAACAGCATTACTTATGTGTACATACTTACAACAGCATTACTTATGTGTACATACTTACAACAGCATTACTTCTGTGTACATACAACAGCATTACTTATGTGTACATACTTACAACAGCATTACTTATGTGTACATACTTACAACAGCATTACTTATGTGTACATACTTACAACAGCATTACTTATGTGTACATACTTACAACAGCATTACTTATGTGTACATACTTACAACAGCATTACTTATGTGTACATACTTACAACAGCATTACTTATGTGTACATACTTACAACAGCATTACTTATGTGTACATACTTACAACAGCATTACTTATGTGTACATACTTACAACAGCATTACTTATGTGTACATACTTACAACAGCATTACTTATGTGTACATACTTACAACAGCATTACTTATGTGTACATACTTACAACAGCATTACTTATGTGTACATACTTACAACAGCATTACTTATGTGTACATACTTACAACAGCATTACTTATGTGTACATACTTACAACAGCATTACTTATGTGTACATACTTACAACAGCATTACTTATGTGTACATACTTACAACAGCATTACTTATGTGTACATACTTACAACAGCATTACTTATGTGTACATACTTACAACAGCATTACTTATGTGTACATACTTACAACAGCATTACTTATGTGTACATACTTACAACAGCATTACTTATGTGTACATACTTACAACAGCATTACTTATGTGTACATACTTACAACAGCATTACTTATGTGTACATACTTACAACAGCATTACTTATGTGTACATACTTACAACAGCATTACTTATGTGTACATACTTACAACAGCATTACTTATGTGTACATACTTACAACAGCATTACTTATGTGTACATACTTACAACAGCATTACTTATGTGTACATACTTACAACAGCATTACTTATGTGTACATACTTACAACAGCATTACTTATGTGTACATACTTACAACAGCATTACTTATGTGTACATACTTACAACAGCATTACTTATGTGTACATACTTACAACAGCATTACTTATGTGTACATACTTACAACAGCATTACTTATGTGTACATACTTACAACAGCATTACTTATGTGTACATACTTACAACAGCATTACTTATATGTACATACTTACAACAGCATTACTTATATGTACATACTTACATGATTACTTCTGTGTACATATTTACAACACACACACAATAATGTCGCGTGGTACCGCCCAGTGGACGTGGCCGGCTTCCTGACCGCTGTGTGAGCCTTATAAAGACAGAAGAGACTCCTAGTGTAGGAGAAGGATTCCTAGTGTAGGAGAAGGATTCTTAGTGTAGGAGAAGGATTCCTAGTGTAGGAGAAGGATTCCTAGTGTAGGAGAAGGATTCCTAGTGTAGGAGAAGGATTCCTAGTGTAGGAGAAGGATTCCTAGTGTAGGAGAAGGATTCCTAGTGTAGGAGAAGGATTCCTAGTGTAGGAGAAGGATTCCTAGTGTAGGAGAAGGATTCCTAGTGTAGGAGAAGGATTCCTAGTGTAGGAGAAGGATTCTTAGTGTTGCAGGTTAGCATAGATGGTATAGGAGATGAACATGAGGGTATTCACTTGCCCGTGACGTGGTAGCCACCAGGACTGACAGTAAAACAGTTGTGTTGTGTTGTGAGCTGACAGCACAAGGTGTCGGCCAAGTGAAGAGTAAACAGTTTTGTTATAATGAGAGACTACACCAGAGAGGGTTCGTGTCCTGTGGTCAGGACATAAGAGATGAAGCATTTGTTTATGGTTGGATGGGTGAGGGGGGTCAGAGGTCAAGGATGGTTGGATGGGTGAGGGGAGGGGTCAGAGGTCAAGGCAGAGCCCGATACCCCCCCCCCCCTCCAGTGACTTCATGTCCTCTTTGAAAGATTGGTAAGTTGTCGTGTCTTAAGGACACAACATGACGCCGCTGACCACACACCTTAATATAAGGATTAGCGAGGTGTGTCGTGGGGTCGGGTCAGAACATGACCCGCCTTGATGACGTAGGTCGGTGTGTCGTGTGGTGAGGTCACAACACTGGCTACTTGTGCAGGGTTGGGTTAGGTCACTACAGGGAAGCCAAGCCCACGACCCGCTCCCTCCAAACATGAATTGCAAGTTTATTTCCGGGTCACGTTACGTCCCATGTTTTGATGATGATGGGGCATGAGTTGGGGATGATGGGGCAGAAGTTGATGATGATGGGGCAGGAGTTGATGATGATGGGGCAGGAGTTGATGATGATGGGGCATGAGTTGATGATGATGATGGGGTTGGAGTTGATGATGATGGGGCAGGAGTTGGGGATGATGGGGCAGGAGTTGGGGATGATGGGGCAGGAGTTGATGATGATGGGACAGGAGTTGATGATGATGGGGCAGGAGTTGATGATGATGGGGCAGGAGTTGATGATGATGGGGCTGGAGTTGATGATGATGATGGGGTTGGAGTTGATGATGATGGGGCAGGAGTTGGGGATGATGGGGCAGGAGTTGGGGATGATGGGGCAGGAGTTGATGATGATGGGGCAGGAGTTGATAATGATGGGGCAGGAGTTGGGGATGATGGGGCAGGAGTTGATGATGATGGGGCAGGAGTTGATGATGATGGGCAGGAGTTGATGATGATGGGGCTGGAGTTGATGATGATGGGGCAGGAGTTAGGGATGATGGGGCAGGAGTTGGGGATGATGGGGCAGGAGTTGGGGATGATGGAGCAGGAGTTGGGGATGATGGGGCAGGAGTTGATGATGATGGGGCAGGAGTTGATGATGATGGGGCAGGAGTTGATGATGATGGGGCAAGAGTTGATGATGATGGGGCAGGAGTTGATAATGATGGGGCAGGAGTTGATGATGATGGGGCAAGAGTTGATGATGATGGGGCAGGAGTTGGGGATGATGGGGCAGGAGTTGATAATGATGGGGCAGGAGTTGGGAGGCAGTAGAGAGTGTGTAGGAGAGGGGAAGGTTGGGTTGAAGTGTGTAACATTTGTGGCTGGTGAGGTATTGATTGGTGTGGTCACAACAACTTGGTGACTGGCTGGCTCTCTCTCTCTCTCTCTCTCTCTCTCTCTCTCTCTCTCTCTCTCTCTCTCTCTCTCTCTCTCTCTCTCCAGCCAGTTCAGAGGAGTGTGGACGGAGGGACACACATGCAGGAAGGTATGAGAGTAGAAAGTAGAGAGTGTCGTGTCGGGCTGTGGTGAGGTGGCAGATGGAGGTCACTCTGGGGTCAAAGGTTACGATGGAGTCAGGTGAGACAGTCAGACTGGGGGGGGGGGGGTCTCCTACTGTACACTGGCTGAGAATATTAATGACTAGGTGGTCATTATGACGCTGGTCCTGTTGTACTCTCTCTCTCTCTCTCTCTCTCTCTCTCTCTCTCTCTCTCTCTCTCTCTCTCTCTCTCTCTCTCTCTCTCAGCCTACTGCAGTCGCCTGGCCTCGCCTTGCAAGCCTCGGGCTGGGTCAGAGCGTCGCCGGGCTGGCTGCCAAGTGTTGAGTCATTCTCTGTATCGATTGTCGTAGTCTCCGGCGTGCATGACCCCCCCCCCCCCCCCGGGGGGGGGGGCGAGAGGGGGGGCCTATAGAAGCATGGGAAGGGGGGGTGGATGGTGGGGGGGGAGGGGGAGGTTGGAGATCGCCTAAGGGTTAGCGTCCGATTCCCTGGGGTTCAGACCGTACCGAACCGATGGTTTGGTGACGAGCGAACCACGTTTTGGTTCACATGCTTCGGATAATGACTTAAGTATGTAGTTTTTTTTTTCGTGAATATTTTTAAATGTTTTGTTATTTTACCATTTTGTTTGTGGAAGAAGGAAATATTAACTCTGTGAACGTTGAAGGGCGTGTGAACGTAGGAGGACGTGTGAACGTAGGAGGGCGTGTGAATGTAGGAGGACGTGTGAATGTAGGAGGGCGTGTGAATGTAGGAGGACGTGTGAACGTAGGAGGGCGTGTGAATGTAGGAGGACGTGTGAATGTAGGAGGGCGTGTGAATGTAGGAGGACGTGTGAACGTAGGAGGGCGTGTGAATGTAGGAGGACGTGTGAACGTAGGAGGGCGTGTGAATGTAGGAGGACGTGTGAACGTAGGAGGGCGTCTGAATGTAGGAGGACGTGTGAACGTAGGAGGACGTTGGATTGATTTGTTGGTAAAGATGTTTATGTTTACATGATGATGAGGTGGTACACAGTTGTGCTGGTGTGGTGGAACGTTCACATGAGGACTCACCTTGGTTGTGTGAACGCCGGGTGGTGGTACAGTGGTGTGCTGGTGTGGTGGAACGTTCACATGAGGACTCACCTTCGTTGTGTGAACGCCGGGTGGTCTGCGTTTGCACGCTTCCAGACAGACGGGTTGGGCGACTTGCCCGGCGTTCTCAACGCCCCGAGACAACGCCCTGCACGCGACGCGTCGCCCAGTGAAAGTGAAAACCTCTGGTATTTGCGGTTGGAGGAGGTCCTCTGGGAACTGCTCGCGCTCAAAACTGAACTTGGAGAACGAGAGCGTGTGAGGGAGGTGGGCTGGTGGCCCTGAGCTCACTCGTCGTTCATTGTCACTGTCAGAGTGAACGCCTCACTCATGGTCACGTTCAGTACGTCAGTGATGGCTTCTTGTATCATGGTATGTTTGTGGTACTGAACGCTGTGGCTCCTGGACGTGAACTCTCCTGTGGGCTGGAGCGTTCCTCGAACGTCAGGTGAACGTCTTAGTGAAAATAGAACGCGTCTGTGATGATGATGATGATGATGATCCTACATGACCTCATCATCCAGCACCATCATGATCAGTCTGATGTTGAAGATGAACTGGAGTTACAGAGGCGCTGACTCACGACGTGTGTCCTGCTACATCCTACACTACATTGTTGTCATCACTGACCATCACACACACACACACACACACACACACACACACACACAACTGGTACTCACATGATAAACTGACGTTTTCAAACTCTAAATTCTGACATGAATGACACTTGTATACTTTCATACATGACACTTATACTTGTATACATTCATACAGTTGAATGATGAATTGCATTGCCTGACCATTTTAAATAGAAAATCATAAGTGGAGAGAGATTAACAGAAAAAACTATATATATATATATATATATATATATATATATATATATATATATATATATAGATAGATAGATAGATAGATAGATAGATAGATAGATATACACTAAAGAATATTGTTGACTTCTGTAGAGTTACCCGGTAAAGCCGGTTTAGCGGAGAGGTAGGTAGGTGGGCCGGTTACCGGACTACGGACATCCGTCCAGATCCCAACCACCGAGTGTGTGCGTGCGTGCGTGTGGTGTGTGCGTGACCGCGTTACTTAAGCGTAACGTGTGCAAGACCTGTGCTAATTTGGTGGTCACGGATGGTGTCGTGGAGACGGCCATGATGGTCACGTGATGTGGGGGTCGCGTAATGAGGGTGTCTCTCCTACTGTATTACTACATCATGTAAACAACAAACACGTGGACAACGTAAGCAATTGATGAAACATCACAACTGGTACAGAGGAGCAGGTGTGTGTGTGTGTGTGTGGCAATACTCGGAGCTGCAGTAATGTACGTGTTGTGTTATACTGAAATTATTGAAGAAAATGTAGAAAACGTATATGTGCTGAAGCAAGAAAAGACGATACGAAAGATTAGGTGAAACATAGCGAAAGAAAACCTACGCTGAGCGTGTGTGTCCGTGATGGATCAGGCCATCAAAACTTGTTAGAAACGCACATGCGTACCGACAAAATACGCACATGTGTTTGTGTGCGTAAATAGAAAAATCCTGGCCGAACATGCGTCACCCGGCCAACAACAGACAGCGTAACAAAAGCCAGTTTGTGTCACATCAGAGAACCCAGACCAGAGTGTTAGCAGACCCCAGCCAGCCAGCCAGCCGCCCAGGTGGACTGCTACTTCTCGTGTGTGTGGCGTATTTTTCTCTTGTTTATCTACCATAACTTACGTCATTGTCGGGTATTCTCCATCTGATACACCATTTCTGTTAACAGAAAATGTATTATCGTACGTTAACAGAAAATGTATTATCATACGTGTGCTGGTTTAATTACCGTAATGACTGAATTACTGTTATGTGTCCTCACATTCGCTCCCGTTTTTTATTTTCGTCGTACTTCCCGTTTTCGTGTCAAGTGTAGTGGTCGTAGTATAACTCGTCCAGTGGTATACATGACCACACACACTGTCAGACACACAAACTACATCTCTTCAATTAACGGTTTACTGACCTGTTGTGACGTCATGTGACCCACATCACTCGTGTCCTTCTCCAGTTTGTCGTAGTTACAGATAATGGTGGCACATATCTCATCATTTCTCATAATTGGTTGTATTGTCTCATGACGTGTTTCAGTCTCCCTCATACCATTCCCTGTGTCTATGATCAAGATCTTGACTGATCAGAAGCCGTCAGCATCTCATACTGCCTCACACCTCACCATTTGATCCCTGACGGTCAACACGAAGCACATCATTTTGGATACAACCCCACTTAGAGCTGAGGGTCTCCCCATCCCATTTTCTTTGCCGCATCTCACAACCATCATGTGAATGTACGTACATGATTCCTCATATTGGTCCCCCCCCCCCCAGCCCCTGCCTCACACTCCCTCATTAGCGGCTCCACGAGAGAGCCCTCTAGTGTTGCATCATGGGAAGGGAATGTTGTGGATGACATCACCTTGCGGGACGCCCGCTTCACCACCTCCCCGTTTTCTTTAAAGCTTTTTATTGGTGAATTCTGAATAATCCTTTTTAGTCATTTGAATTTATTCTTTTCAGTCTCCCAATGTCTCCGACTTTTCTCTGATATATATGGATACATTAGAAGCAGGTTTTTTTTTCGTATTTCACGTTTTTTTTTTTTTACGTGAGTCAGATGTACACAAATATGCTCGCACTCGACTCTTCCTTCAGCTGTGTCACAAGACCCTGTGGTACAGGGGGCCATATTTTAACTCCTCTAGACTGTGGCTATTTAGGTCATTGTACCAGATTTTGGTACGTTTGTGTACAGTGAGGCTGTGTGAGGGGCCGTGAGGGCATGAGTGCCTCGTTTGTCTAAGTGTGAGAGCAGCAAAAGATTAATTTGTTGATGTTTTAGATATTGGTTTCTCCCGCTCCCTCATGTACAGGATTTCGTAAGAACATTCATGTTTCACGTATACATTCCAAGCTTGTAAGATTAGGTTTGGTAAGACGTATATTTAGAGCAGTAGAGGAGCAGTAACGTCTTTAATTACTGGTTTGGTAAGACGTATATTTAGAGCAGTAGAGAAGGAGTAACGTCTTTAATTACTGGTCACAAGTGGAGTGTCAGAAGGTGTTGGTGACAGCTTCTGGATATTACGTCAACACCAGAATATTTACCGTAAAAACATCTTCTCATATTTTCCCCCACCATATGTCGTCTCTCTGCCACACACTCACTCCCTCCCACTCATACATCAGTGGCTAGACTACTCCGTCATGAGCTCGGGATCATCTGTGTATACCAACCTCTCTATTGTCGCGGGTCGCTCACCGTCTCCTTCTGATATAACGAACATCAAAATAAAATTGTTAGATACAAATCATCAGTAAAAAAAAAAATCGACTTTGTCAGTGATAAAGAGATTTGGTTTACGACAGAAAAATGTCGTCAAAGTCTAGAGTGTTGAGATGTGTTGATGTGTATGATATTGTGTCTTGTATGAAGAGATGACAGGTTTGAGGGGGTAAGGTTGTGACACACATTAAATCCACCAACAATCATTCATGTATGTGATTGAGTCGTCTGCATGACAATGAGCGAGTCAGGCAGAGAACATGTCATTCATGCATAAGAAATTATATTTTCATGTTTGTAAGATGTCTGTATTGTTTATTACTCATTAAACCACACTTTATCATTCATTTTTGTATCTCAACCACATCTTTACTTTGACTTAAGTTCATACGTGTAGGAGTTATTTATTTTATATTATTCTTGACGTAAAGAAATGGAAAGGCCAAGGTTGGGGTGTGTGAAGGTACTATAAGATTGAGGAGGCTCTGGTGTCGTATTTACGACTTGTGGTCAAACTATGACAAGGAATCCTGACACATGAATGACCTCACTAAACAACAGACTCAGAGGTCGACCTTGTGGCGCATGACAGGTGTCGTGCAGGCCTGGTTGACCTTACATTGATGACAGGTGTCGTGCAGGCCAGGTTGACCTTACATTGATGACAGGTGTCGTGCAGGCCTGGTTGACCTTACATTGATGACAGGTGTCGTGCAGGCCAGGTTGACCTTACATTGATGACAGGTGTCGTGCAGGCCTGGTTGACCTTACATTGATGACAGGTGTCGTGCAGGCCAGGTTGACCTTACATTGATGACAGGTGTCGTGCAGGCCTGGCTGACCTTACATTGATGACAGGTGTCGTGCAGGCCTGGCTGACCTTACATTGATGACAGGTGTAGTCCTCGTTGATGACGTCACTATAGAATGATACAGTACACACACTTCTCTGTCTTCCATATAGACAGGAAAACCACTGGAAGATTGGTATTGACCTGACCTGGTCATGATGAAGCTGTGATGGTCAGTTGAACCTTTCCTCACATAGTGTCATAATATAGAGAGAAGTGATGGACGTGTGACATGAGCTGGTGTATCTTGAAGTGTACACACACACACACAAACCTTTGCCTGACGACACTACGTAGAGATAAGCGTACCCCAGGGCGGGAGGTTGGTCCAGATAAGCGTACCCCAGGGCGGGAGGTTGGTCCAGATAAGCGTACCCCAGGGCGGGAGGTTGGTCCAGATAAGCGTACCCCAGGGCGGGAGGTTGGTCCAGATAAGCGTACCCCAGGGCGGGAGGTTGGTCCAGATAAGCGTACCCCAGGGCGGGAGGTTGGTCCAGATAAGCGTACCCCAGGGCGGGAGGTTGGTCCAGATAAGCGTACCCCAGGGCGGGAGGTTGGTCCAGATAAGCGTACCCCAGGGCGGGAGGTTGGTCCAGATAAGCGTACCCCAGGGCGGGAGGTTGGTCCAGATAAGCGTACCCCAGGGCGGGAGGTTGGTCCAGATAAGCGTACCCCAGGGCGGGAGGTTGGTCCAGATAAGCGTACCCCAGGGCGGGAGGTTGGTCCAGATAAGCGTACCCCAGGGCGGGAGGTTGGTCCAGATAAGCGTACCCCAGGGCGGGAGGTTGGTCCCACCAGTACAAGCTTAGCTGTCCTGACCCTGAAGGCAGACGGCCTCGCAGTCCCCTGAGGTGTGGAGGGAGCTCTATGGTGGTGTTTCTCTGTGGTTAGCGAGGCTGGAGCAGCCCACACGATCCATCATTGCTAAGAATAGCAGTAAATGTTTCATCCTTGAGAACGTAGCTTCCTCCACGCCGCCTCCTGGATTACCTTGCTGGAGGACAGTTTTCTACACTCACCTCCTGCTGAAAACTTCAGCTGAAAATAGGAAAGACTTCAGCTTGTATCAGTAAAGACTTCAACTTAGAAAACGTAGAGATAGAACAGGAAAGATGTCATATTGTTGTCTGGAAGAAGATCGTATAGCAACCGTTAAAACGGTAAAGACCAGATTTTAACAACAGTTCAACCGGGAAAGATCAGTTATGAAATCACAATTTTAGGTTGTAAGGTGAAAGACCAGTTGTTAATGATGGAGTCGGCAGTTTGTGTTGAGCAAAACCTCATAGCAGCCAACATGAGTCACGTGACATGATGTGGGAGCATCACTGCTGGTGACCCATCCCTTGGTCCTGCCCACGGGATAGGCAAGTATGAGGATAGTCAAGGCTAGTCAACCAGTGAGGGAGGATAGAGACGGTCAGGATCGGGTGTAGACTGCCAGCTCTTCTTACTGCACAAGATTACACAACTAAAAGACAGGTTTTTCATTTTCTCCAAAATCATTAAATACTTTTCCTTGTGTCTTCCTTGGCTGTTTGATCCTGTGTCCTGCCCACTGTCTGTTGTGCCGCTGCTGCCCGCGTCCAGCCTTCCATCATGCCATCTGCACCTACGTGATGGTGCAGGACTTGACTCCTCACCAGCTTCATATCTAAGCTTTGCTGTGGTAGGCCTTACCCTGTGTTATGGCGGTACGTGCTCTTACATACTGGGCGGGAAGTCACTCAGTAAGTCAGTCAGTCAGTAAGTCAGTCAGTAAGTACTGTTTCCTCGTTAGCCAGCAGTTTGAGACAATCATACCCCGAAATAACCTATGACGTGTCCAGACAGACAGTGAGTAGCCATGAGTGAGTGAGTGAGTGAGTGAGTGAGTGTGTAGCACTTGCTAGCCTAGCATGATCTTGCCAAGATGAACACCACCATTATCAGAGTTACGTGTTAGGTTCACTTGACTCATATTGTTTCACAAGGTAATCAGTCATCTCATAAGATAAGATAATAAGTTTCATAATCAGATCTAACACTCACTCGACGCCGTGTGTTCACACTGGAACTGTACAAGTGCCGCCAACCAGCCAGCCAGGACAGATGAGCTGGGCTGATGAGGTTAGGTTGTGGTAATCTCGCTTCACAACCTCCCATGTCTCGCTCTTATCCTCGTGCTTTGGTCTCCATTTTGTCTGTGTGTTTAAATCAAAATCAAATTCCGGCAGCCTAATGTGGGCTCCTGAGGTGTGTGTGTGTGTGTGTGTGTGTGTGGCCGTGGCTGATCATATGTCCTGCGTGTGTCAGGTGATGTGTTGAGCCAATAATGATCATCAAAGATGATGATGAACAACATTAATTACACAAAAGAAATGAAACTTTATCGCAAGATGTCAGTCTTATGAAAACTGTTCCTGCATAAATGGAATTATATATATATATATATATATATATATATATATATATATATATATATATATATATATATTTTTTTTTTTTTTTTTTTTTTCAAACTATTCGCCATTTCCCGCGTTAGCGAGGTAGCGTTAAGAACAGAGAACTGGGCCACTGAGGGAATATCCTCACCTGGCCCCCTTCTCTGTTCCTTCTTTTGGAAAATTAAAAAAAATTGAGAGGGGAGGATTTCGAGCCCCCCGCTCCCTCCCCTTTTAGTCGCCTTCTACGACACGCAGGGAATACGTGGGAAGTATTCTTTCTCCCCTATCCCCAGGGATATATATATATATATATATATATATATATATATATATATATATATATATATATATATATATATATATATATGATTTATGGCGACATGTGATTATGGGAGTTGTAAGACAGGGAAAATATATTAATGTTTCCTTTCTGAGGAAACCAGTGGTAGGTAGACAGGTGGACTGTACAGCAAATTATACACTTCTCATAACTCTTGTGAAACTCGTAATGATGTAATGAAGGCAGTACTGAGATATAATGAAGGCAGTACTGAGATATAATGAAGGCAGTACTGAGGTGTAATGAAGGCAGTGAATGATGAAATAAGTGGAGACTTGAACGCATCTGTTGTCGCGTTCTGAATTCCTGGTATGTGGAGGAGGGACGTGTTGTACGTCATTCCTTCATGACGAAGGTTGTGTGTCTGTATGTCTGTGTGTGTGTGTTTGTGTGTGTGTGTCTCTGTGTGTGTGTGTGTGTCTGTGTGTGTGTGTGTGTGTTTGTGTGTGTGTGTGTGTGTGTGTGTCTATCTGTGTGTGTGTGTGTGTGTGTGTGTGTGTGTGTCTGTGTGTCTGTGTGTGTGTGTGTCTGTGTGTGTGTGTGTGTGTGTGTGTGTCTGTAACAGAAAATCATGATTATTCAGATTTCGCGACATTAGCATGTGTGAAATATAATCGTGTGAATTATGAACACAGAATTATATTCGATAATTTGGAAATGATAATTATCTTCTTGGTTAATGATGATGTGGAGTGACTGTTCGTAGCATGGTGGTGCTGGTGTGATGTGGAGGAGGATACATGGTGGAAGCTGAGGTGGAACTTCCAGTGGCATTATACAGTGTGAGAGGTATAGTGGGAGGGAGGGGCTCGCTCTCTGGAGGAAAACTATGTATGATCAGTAGAGAAGGTCAGGGTCAGACATTATGACTGGGTCATACCTCATCCTGACCTCATGTGTCGTGCTGTATATCCTGACCTCATGTGTCGTGCTGTATATCCTGACCTCATGTGTCGTGCTGTATATCCTGACCTCATGTGTCGTGCTGTATATCCTGACCTCATGTGTCGTGCTGTATATCCTGACCTCATGTGTCGTGCTGTATATCCTGACCTCATGTGTCGTGCTGTATATCCTGACCTCATGTGTCGTGCAGTATATCCTGACCTCATGTGTCGTGCAGTATATCAACAATTCAGTTTGTCGTCTGTGTTTGGGAGTTTTCATTACTTTGTTTTATTTCCTTTACCTAACCTTAGAACATGACAATATACCGTCTCTAAGTACATCTCTCTCTCTCTCTCTCTCTCTCTCTCTCTCTCTCTCTCTCTCTCTCTCTCTCTCTCTCTCTCTCTCCCTCCAGTTTGAACTATACAGTTACCCCTGGTGATGTCCTGATGAGAGGCACAGATGAACAAGAACCACATCGTCGCTCTGAAATCAGTGCAGGAAGGTGGCAGAGTAAGGCTGTAACACACAGCTGTGACTCAGGGAGGACACAAACCCCCACAGTAACGCTTGGTAACTGTAACACACAGCTGTGACTCAGGGAGGACACAAACCCCCACAGTAACGCTTGGTAACTGTAACACACAGCTGTGACTCAGGGAGGACACAAACCCCCACAGTAACGCTTGGTAACTGTAACACACAGCTGTGACTCAGGGAGGACACAAACCCCCACAGTAGCGCTTGGTAACGTAGCACACAGCTGTGACTCAGGGAGGACACAAACCCCTACAGTAACGCTTGGTAACTGGACAATAACAGTTCTGGATGAGCCAGGGACTGGCTCTTGTTAGACTGAGGGTGTTCATGGTGGAGTGTTCAGGAGAACAGCCATCACTAGATCGCACCAGAGAGAACATGGGATGATGGCGGTGATGGAGGATGGGTGGTGCGTGGGTGTTCTTACTACCGGAGGTAGATGCGTAGATAGGTAGGTAGATAATCGTAGATGGTCATGTAGGAAGGTACTGTCTCCTATCCTTGACCTGGTCGTGGACCACCGCCGGGTATATAACCACAGTAGCCTGGGGTCAACCACACAACCACACAATTTCACTTTAAAAGGCCACAGCGAACGAGCTGGTTTTCCCCTGTACCCAGGTGTGTCACCCGAATGATAAACACCCCACCTGATAACCACTCAGCTAATTGGTCGTTAGGTTAGGTTAGGTTATATGTAGTTTTTAGGAGTTTTCCACATCATGGCCGTCCAGTAGAAGCTTCTACAGTTCACCACCAGAGGGCCTGAACCATCCGGAATGGTCGTTATGTTTACGTTGACCTCCGTCATTGAGGAATGGAAAGTTCCACAAGTTATCCTGGCCTGGAGCAGCGTGTTATGGTGGGGGTGGTAGTTTTAGTGTAGTGTTGGAGGGTTTTTGTGTGATGTTCCGGAAGTGGAGGAGTGACCACCTTCACATATACTGTACAGAGATTGTAGGTCAACCCTTGAAGTGATGTGATCACACTCTTGATGCATGATTGGTCGTTGAGCCACATATGTGATTGGTCGATGGATGACCAATGAAAGGCTTATATGTTTTGTAAATATTTGTCCTTTTCATGGACACGACACACTATATTGCTGTATGATTGTGTGTGTTGCGTTGTACTGTACGAGTCTCTTGTATTCTGGTTCAGTTGTTCAGTTCAGATGGCCTCGTTATGGTCTTTGCTGTAACTTACGATTACTGTATAGTTGTGTTAGGCTGGAGGATCATTACATCCTGTATTTCATACAGGATTGTACTACGTACAGAGTGATCGTATTATTGTACTACAAGACTTCATAATAACCTAACCCAGCCTGTTGTTGTAACCTAACCTAACCAAACGATGGTTATGTTCTAAAGTCGGTGTTAAGGTCGACTTACAAGCTATACAGTCAGTCGTGTGTGATGCACCAGCAGGTGTGTGTGTGTGTGTGTGTGTGTCTGTGTGTTGTGGCGTCCTGCCACAGCTGGACGCTCAGAAGCACCTTAAGCTCGGCTTGTGATTGGCTTGTCCATATTTCGTACGTGTTATCATTTTATCGGATGCGCGTAATTGGTTTGTCGATTGTGTAATGGTTTGTCGCAATATGGGAGTGGTGTGTTGATGGTTTGTATGTAAGTGGTTGGTCGATGGTGTGATTAGCTTGTCAGTTGTACGTACTTGCTTTGTTGATGTTATTGTTTATAACTAGTCTGTTGATTGTGTAAAGGAAGGCACCAGCGTGCAATGTTTCGTTCCATATGATTGAGATTTTATGCAAAACTGACGCGAGATGTACATGTTTGAGTCATTTGAGCTGTGTCCCTCGCGGTAAAATCCTTCACAAGACACAGATCTGTAAGGTTAAGCTGACCTATAACAGAGCCATACTGTGTTGTTGATTGTTGGAGATGACCTATAACAGAGCCATACTGTGTTGTTGATTGTTGGAGAGGAGGAAAAAGCGTTGGAGAAACATTGTATGTTGGTTTGTTTAGAGGAAAATATAGGCGCAGACAACCATAAACAAGTGGCTATAAAACCCGTGTGGTGAAGAGTTGTATACAGAGAGAGAGAGTGAGGTACATATTTATAGCTAGTGGTATGTATGTATTATACTCGGGTGGCGCACACGTTGTATATAAAGGGTGGTGTATACGTATACATCCAGTGGTATGTATGTATATATGGGGAGTGGTTTGGCAGTGGATGTTAAGGTAGGTTTATGTTTATATACAGTGGCCAAGGCCAACAGTAACGGGTCCAACAGATGGGAACAGAAAGGTACAGTGCCACCTGGGCAACAGAAGGCACACGACAAACGGAAACAGAAGATATAGCAGTTGGTGGGAAGGAGAGGAGTGTACTGTGTCACGACTGCTGCACAGCACCAGGACCACTGACTGAAGCAGCAGCAAGAGGAGAGGTGGGCGGTAAGGGAGGCCAGACACCAGCACAAGACCAAGTGTGTAGAAAGAAGGGCGGCTTGAGGGAGGGACCCAGCCATGTAGACCAGGGAAGGAAAATGGTTGAGAGAGAAGGCTATGGTGGATGCAGGTTAGGGAGGGTATATGGAGGAAGGGAGGGAGCTAGGAAGTAGGTTGGTGAGGGAAGATGGGTGGAGGGAAGGAGCTACGGATTTATCTAGAAAGAGAATGTGGTTGGAGGGTGGGAGGGAGCAGGGAATGTATGTTTGGGAGGGAGTACAGAGGAAGAGAGCTAGGGGTGTAGGTTAGGGAGGGAATATGGAGGAAGGGAGGGAGCTAGGGGTGTAGGTTAAGGAGGGAATATGGTGGGAGGGAGCTAGGATGTAGGTTAGGGAGGGAATATGGTGGGAGGGAGGGAGCTAGGGATGTAGGTTAGGGAGGGAGGAGGCGGAGGGACGCAACCGCTCGGGCCGCCAGGATTCAACCGTCGCCAGTCTCCCGCTGGCCGTCGGAGAGTCCACACGTACACTCCACACTTCCTCTCACGCTCCAGTCTTGCCGCCCCAGTGCGTTTTGCCACGCTTTGATTTTGAATTTGTTGTGTGTGTGTATCTGACTTTGACACCGGCAGGAGTAGCGGGGACAATGTGACTTCTGATGGAAATTAGAGCACGAGCGTAAAGTGATGTTTGGAAAAACTATGTCGGACAGCGTTTGTGTAAGATAAACAAGGAGGTCATGGGAATCCTCCTGCGTCAGGCAGGGATGGAGAATTATCCCTTCTATCCCCTCCCTTCCTCCCTTCCTCCCTCCTAGGTGGATTACTTCCTATCCTGTGGGTTTGACTCTCTCTGTTTACGACTTAATCCTCCGGTCAACTGTTTTCCTTCAGCGTATTTCTTTATTTCTCTGTATAAAGATCAGGATTTTCCTTATTGACAATTTCCTTAAGTAGAATCGTCCTTCTGATGCATCTTTTCATTTCATTACATATTGCCATGTAGTATGTTTCCCACGCCCAGGGAGCCTCCCACCCTCGCATCTATTTCCCTCTGTAGATAACTCCTTCTAAACTCGTTGAATCAGGTATGATTCCCAGCTGATGAATTACCCGGGTTTTGCCTCAGTATTTTCCCCTCAGTATTATATGAGGGACGTCTTCCCCACCAGGTAGCTCAGGTCGGCGCTTACATTAACCTATTGATTCGGTATTGATTTCCGTAACCGATTCCTTCGACCAAGTTTTAGTACATCACAGAAATATTTTTGCAGCGTTATTTCAGAATTCATATTGTTGGAAAAACTAAAACTTTGAATAAATAAAAACTCTTGAAAAAAAAAATACGAAAAAAATGGCCACTACGTTGGAGCAGCAAGTGAGTGGGTTGAAGCTGGAGGACAAGAGCCACCTTAAGGACAAGGTCGAGCCTCCCAGCGACGACCAGAAGGAAAAACAAGAGGAAAACGGGAAGGATGAAGGAGTGGAGGACCCCGACGATGTAGCCATCCTTACGAATATCTTGGAGAAGGAGACGTTCAAGTGTTGCCTGGGAGACCAGTGTGTGGTTGGAGATCCCTCACTCAAAGAAGGTAAGACTAAACACATCCCCTTGACCGCCACGCTACCAGCCTCTTGTTACCATGGCCTGGATTTTGACCTGACCCTTAATTGTCGGGTCAAAGGTCAGGCCATCAGTATGTCGTGTTCAAGGAGTCGAGCATTGTCGTTAATATTGTGTTGGGTGTTTACTGCCTTGTTTGGGAAGGTTCCACATCTCGCGAGAGGATGAATTGAATATCTCGTCATAACTGCACAAGCCATTTTGTTATGGCTCAGATTTTAAGTTATTTGAACATCATTTGAAATGTATTTTCTTTAAAGATAAGAATGAAAACGTCTTTGATACGGGAGAAAGTAAACGGCAGTTAATCACATTTTGTTGCAAACATAAGATTTCAGATAATATGTTGGTATGCTGGAGTTGTGTTGGTAAGGCATAACTTTAATTTATGTCAAAATTTCTCTTTCTGATCACTCCCGACTCGCTAAGGTTAGCGGTTCTCTCAGGCGCGACACAACCCGTTTTTCATTGGTTAGACTTACTGCCCCAGGCCCGCGCTTGAATCTGATTGGTTAAGAGTATAGGCAGGTTAATGCTGATTGGTCGAGAAACTTGCACTCTTGCTAATAAACTGTTCACTCTTCAGAGAAAGTTCATGAGTTATGATAAAATATTTTCCCGGCCCAGTTTAACCAAAGCCCACCGCAACAATCTAGCCAGTTTGTACCTGATTGATCGGTGTTTTGGTGAAGTTAACGACTCTTGATTGCTGAATTGGTCGTTAGGCAAGAGATTGTTAAACTCAGGTCAACTATTCATGATGACCAAAAGTATAATAAAAAGCCCACACAGAATATTATGTATATTTCCTAAGGCCTCAACAACTCATGTAAATCATAGTTTATATAAGGATATTTATTCTCTGAACAGACGAACATCTGAGATTCGATTGTAAAAAAAATAAGAAAAACTTGTGGATGTATATTGTAATTATTAGGTATAATGATACCATACGTCTACTGTTGGATCATTAGGGAAAATCTTTACCGCACATGCCAAAGGTGAAGGTGTAGACACACTAGGTGGCAGTGAGTGTGTGAGACTATGGTCATAACACATCATGAAGAAAGTGGTCAAGATTTTTCGTCTGTTGGTTCTAACTTGACGTTGACGGCTATAACAGCAGACGACAGGCCTAACACATTCAACCATCAGTCTAAACATTATTTTTTCTCATTTGTATCAAGAAATATGAACAGTAGAATTCGGAAACAAAAAACAAGTTAATTGTATATGTAATGTGGTTCAGATACAGATGGCAAATAATTACAGAATCCTGCAGTAGTGACACGTTAACCATCTCATCTTGATGATGAACACATTAGTATCACAACACTAGGATGTAGATGAACTTCCTCTGTACTGCTCTGTCGTGTATCATTACTATGCTTATAATGTTACACGTCACGTAAAGACCACATTACTGTAACTTACAGAGGAATTATGGAAGACCCGTGAGCACACTTGTGAGTAATGTAATTTAAGAGAATCTCACCAGTTACTTGTGTTGTTTACGCCATTTCCCTCCCAGTGTGGGGGGGCCCCATCCGTAACACCGTCATCACTTCCTGACAGGATACGAATTCTTTCTGAAATTACAGACCTTGTCACTCAGTGACGCGTGTTATCATTCTTGGGAAATTTAAACTTTGTACTGGACGTAAACTTCCTGATTATATATATATATATATATATATATATATATATATATATATATATATATATATATATATATATATATATGTATGTATGTATGTATGTATTGGAAAGGATGATGTGATTATTACACGAAAGTGCACTTGTGAACTTATTTTTTTCACCGTGGACTCAGGAATATATATATATATATATATATATATATATATATATATATATATATATATATATATATATATATATATATATAAGAGCTGTTGCCCCACGATTGTACACCTCCCGTGTAGGACGCATTTATTGTCACACAAATTTCATTTAACAAGTTCAGTTTGCGAGGGATTCGAACGCTCTTTTTGTATTTAATCCTTTGTTGAGGGTTGAGGTGTACCGACCATACCTGTACCTCATGTACCGGGTACCAGCCTACCCCTAAGTCGTTTTCTAAAATTAGAGCAGATGTGCCGGCACGCGCCCACCCTCCCTCCCTACCACAGGAGTATGTGGAGGTCTTCCGCATGTGTTGTGTAGGCCTGTCACACATACCTGGCTCTCTCTCTCTCTCTCTCTCTCTCTCTCTCTCTGAGTTAGGATGATAATGTAATCCAGTATTGTATCTCATATATATTTATTCATTTGTGGACATAAATGCTGGTTTATGTATGCATTAGCATTGCCATACAAGATATGGAGAATCACATGTGTTTCATTACAAGTGTAGACAGACAAGCACTGGTCTTGCGCTAGATTTTTATAGACAGGAAATTAAAGGAAAATTAAGTGCATTGCAATGGAATTTTTACCCATATTTAGTTAATTGTTTTGTATGTAAAGTATGGTAGATCCTTGACCATCATAATTTCCTTTTGATGTATATTTAATTTTTTTGGTAAGTTTATTAATTTGCGGTTATGAAATTACGTTTTTATAACCGCTGGAAGCGAGCAGGCCTAAATGTGTGTGTGGAGAACTAAGGAAACTGTAGAGGAACCAGCAAGGGTTCCTGAGGTATACCAAGTACAGACCATTACTGTTATTATTGTGGTGATGATGATGATGATGATGTTGGTATTGATGATGATGATGATGGTAATGATAATGTCATACTCAGACATTTTGGCGCTGACAAAGCTCGGGTTTTAGGGATGACGCACGGGGAGGGGGGGGGGGTCTTTCTGTGTAGGTTAGGTTAAGGTCAGCTCAAGCCAGGTCAAGTTGGGTGTAAGGAAAGGTAAGACTGTGTCCCCAAATGACCCAGCAGGACTGACTGTAGCTACACCGTGACGAGAGGCGGCCACGTCCCGTCCTCAGCCATCACTGTCCTTGGCTGGGTCGCGCTCCGCTATGTAGTCATATCCTGGTATTGTTTCGTGGTCGTGACCTGCACGCACGCACGCATCACTACGAAATGATCGTCTCCAGGAAAGTATATATATATATATATATATATATATATATATATATATATATATATATATATATATATATATATATATAAATGGGGAACAGTAGGTTAGAGGAATATAGAAAATATTACATTAAGTATAGGAGAAATATAGTTTGTGTTGCTGAAGATTACTGGTTTTGTGTTGTGAAACTTGAGATTGACAGTACAGAGAGAGATGACGTAAGGCAACATGTTTTATCTGTAAAGATATGAGCCAGTGTGTCAGCTGTCTGTGACAATAGAAAGGTTCCTCTTATCTGAGTAGACGTATCGGACAAGTTACCGTGGGGGGTGTAGTGGGGAAACTGCGGGAGGTTGTCCGATTCCCCGGATAAGTTGACGATGTTGGCGACGGCTTAGATGAGGCCACAGATGCGTCGGTTGTGCGGTTGTTCTGAAGATAATTAGTCATTAAAGGAGTGGTCTTGTGATGGTTCAGATAATGGTTCACTCTGATGATTGATGATGAAGCATGAGGAGGTTGATGGGTTTATAATGGGTTGAATCATAGTAAACCACATATATGGTGGTTTGGTGGAGGCTCGTTAGTGATTACTTGGTTGACAGACGGAGTAGTTACCAGAAGTGTCTTCAGAGTCGTCTGGAACTTCACTTGTTAACGAGAAGGTTTATAGTACGTGTGTGTGTGTGTGTGTACATATTGCTGTGGGTGTGGGTGTGATGAGAGGGGAGAGATGTGGGAGAATGTTGATGTGTGCAATACAACCGGGAGTAGGTATGTGAGGATGGAGGTGTGTGAGGTGTGAGGATGGATTTGTGTATGGTGTGAGGGAGGCGAGCGTGCCATGAGGCAAGACACCGCGACCCGTGCCAGTAGTGGAGGGGTCGTGTGCTCCAGCATGATGGAACTAATGCGCCTCATAACATGTTACTCACATACCGGGATGAATCACTTACCCACTGAGTCATGTGGGGAAGCTGACTCTCTCTCTCTCTCTCTCTCTCTCTCTCTCTCTCTCTCTCTCTCTCTCTCTCTCTCTTCTCTGGGTTCGATCCCTGGACTTTAGTGTTGCAAGGTCACTGGTGCAGGCATCATAACAAGGCTCCCGGGTGTGGATGATCTCCAGCAGGTGTGACCAGAGCCACAGGTGTTGTCCAGCTCAGCTACACTTTCCTGACGTTCGCCCCTGTGTGTCTGCCGCTCCCAGGGCAGGGCGGGAAACGTGATGTTGTAGAGACACGACAGATGTACGACAGGTGTAGCGATGGAATTCGGTGCCACGAACGGCCGGTGTTGGACGAATCACGGGATTTGAGGGCGACGTGGGTAGAGACGTCGACTCCGTCTTCATGAGCAGGAGTCAGGGTGGGTGAAGAACGTGCTACATTACCTGCTGGGGAAATGACCCAGTGGCCGGCCAGCTTATGACATGGCCAGCGGGGCCACAGGTGTGGCCAGACCCCCGCACCCACCTGACCCGTCAATGATAACTAGGGCGTCATACAGATTAGAAAATGTTATCTTGGTAGATAACATACGAAGTAGTGAGTGTGGTACGAGTTAGAGGAAGGTTAGGTGGTGGGTGTGGTGAGGAGTGATCAGAACATGATGGGGTGTGTTGAGAGATGGGACGTGGCTCGCTTACTGCTTGGCAGATTTCTTACATGTGAATCACTTGTATACATGCTGACCAATCTGCCTGGGGAATTAACAGTGAAGGATTAGGGATTGGTACGGCTTACCTGCACTGATTATCAACCTGCCTCACTGTTGTGGTATTTGATATATTTTTGTGACGTGTTCTACCGATTAAACTTGGGAATTTATGAGGTAATGTGAGACGTGAGGGATGTAGGAGGAAGACACAGGGGAACACAGACCTCATCCACTGACGTAGACAAGTCCCCAGACAAACTAAGAAACATAAGAGACCAACAGATGTGCACAGTGGAGCCCAGCAGAGCACACGACGAGTTACACATACACACACATACATACGACAACCATGTCAGCACAACTGTTGTCGAGCCCAGTCCACCACCACCACCACCGTACGAGTGTGGTGGAGGTAAACAAAGCAGCGAGGCGGCCGTGTGCCACACCCATATCTGTGGACCGTCGGCCCGCCACACTACACACCAGCCACACCTGTGCTTCTACCACACTAGTGGATGCCTCTCACAACTCCCAGTGTTGTGGGTTCACACCAACCACAAGTGTGTCCTGGTCTTACAACAGATCATGGTGTGCGGGGATGTCTTGAACTATGTTTGTAGAACGTACGAGATGGTGATGAGGAGAGGGTAAGTGACTCCTTGTCTTGACCTCTCTCCACTGTGGAGGTGGTTGTGTCGTAACCTCACTACAGGAGTCTCCATTATATATATATATATATATATATACTATGTCTGCAGGACTCCACTGGGTAAGCATATATCTCCTCACACCTTGGGAGCACAGCATCACATAATGGTGTTTGTGACCAGGTCATCTGCTGCTGGGTGATGGTAATACTACCCTATGTTCCTGCTGGATATGTTATAGTAAGTAGAGGACAGTAAAGCAGAAGCGTCCTCCCCAGCCACTACTCCCTCGTCACATCATCACCTTCATGGAAAATCACAATCACGAAACACCTTCCAGTATAGAGTTCAGTGTCATGGAGAGTTTATAGGGTAATATGAGAGTGGAACGCATTCTGATGCAATTTCCACTGCCACGTACCCCGAGGCTGTAGGATTTTAGCTCTTTATGTCTAAAGAAGAAGGTTTAGATACCTTTTTATTATATTTTCGTTATTGAACAGATGTACTGGTTGATATTATTGAAGTATTTGTTTCATTACACAGGTTTGAAATGTATTAATCTTCTGCAGAACAGATTGCATTGGTGTGAAGGATTTGTGTTCCCCAGGACAGATTTCCTGGTCCGGAGTGCAGGTTTTGTGTTCCATAGAACAGGATTTGTGTTTCAGGAAGCAGCTTTTGTGTTGCAGAGATGTTACAGTATTTCACCCACCCCATATGAGTGGGGTGGGCCTGGGAGGGGGAGGGAGGCCTCAAGGTTAAACCAATCGACCCATTTACCTCAAACGAGCTCATTTCCATCCTGGGAAATTGGTGTGCTTAATAGGAGGAAATTGGTCATGTAACATTAGCGTATATCATGTTATTTTAGCCTCTATGTCCCATTAGTGACACCTGGCCTGAAATATGAACCTATTATCATTGGTAGTTGACATGTACATACATTCAGGTCGCATCATGGACGTATAACATAGCTGAGAATGTGGAGGATGATAGCATGACAGATGAACGCAGAATGTGTGTGTGTGTTGTGAGTGGTCATCATACAGTATGTAGGGTTACATACGTCATGCAGTAAGACCCCGGCCTGATGATCAGGTTGGAGCTGGTACAAGTGTGGCAGTTGGACACACATGCTGCTTAGATACGCTTGATCTTGGAAAGTTCTGAGGTCAAGGGTCAGGATTTATTACATCGAGGTCAAGGTTCACATGTCAGATAGTGTTTTGAGCTTTATATCTGGTGTATGAGTGGTGTTGTGCCGACCCTGAGTTGTCCACAATTATGAGAATAATGTATTTATTTCTGAACAGTTTATAGACTCAAGTATTGAAACAGTTTCTGTGTCTTCAGGATTTTTTGAATTTGTAGTTTTGTAAGTTTATTTTTCAGACATTTGAATCTGTAATGTACAACTAAGGTCGATATGGTATGTCTTCACAGTTGGTCTTTCATAGTTTAGTGGTTTGTATGTGTCTGTCCTGACGTAGTATATACTTGTCTTGCCCCAACATTTATTAAGCTCAAAAACAAGACAAAACTCGTATGTAATGATCACTGTGGGTCAATAATGTGTCATGATGGGTCACTACTTGTGTATCACAAGACCACACTGGGGTAGCTAGTGTCCACACACACACACACACACACACACACATAACGTACCGCGTGACACACCACTTGTGCTGGGGTGTGCTGGCCTGACCTCTGACCCGTACCGTGGGGTACAGATGTGTGACACAAGTGTTGTTATCCTGCTTATGTAATAACACATCACAGCACCAGTCCTGCACGTACCATTCCGGTATGATGGCTCGTTGTATGACGTGGTAGTTTGAGCCTGAAGTCAGATGGTTGTAGTTGAGGCGAGGGATGACCTGCGCCACACTTGACAGCTGAGTGTAGGTCAGTGGTTACCATGACGACCAGGGTCACCCAGGTTGGTCGACGCTGGAGGGTCACTTGTGGTGACACAAGAACGACCAAGTCCACCTCTTGTGCACAGAAAATGGCTTGATGATGTAAAGAAAAGTGGTCAGGAATACCAAGATGAAGGCAAGACAGTGCTACAGCTACGCTCTGCACTGGGCCAGGTGTGTGGGAGGCAGCGTCGTCAGCCATCATGTGTACATGGTCGGGGAAAACAACACTTCTCTGGAGATTTAAAAGATATTTGTATTTAATGTGAAGCGATGACGTAGACAGTTGACAGAGACACGTCAGTTGAAGAAAAGGTGTTGATTTGGCACGTGATGATGATGATAATAATGATGATGATGATAATGATGATGATAATAATGATGATGATGATGTTAATGATGATGATGATGATGATGATGATGATGATAATGATGATGATGATAATAATGATGATGATGATGTTAATGATAATGATCAGGCCTCTCACAAGTCACGCCAGACAATGACAACTGATCCTGGAAGACGCCACACCACAGCAGAACCACACACGCCACAGCACAGTAGAACCACACACGCCACACCACAGCAGAACCACACACGCCACACCACAGCAGAACCACACACGCCACAGCACAGTAGAACCACACACGCCACACCACAGCAGAACCACACACGCCACACCACAGCAGAACCACACACGCCACACCACAGCAGAACCACACACGCCACACCACAGCAGAACCACACACGCCACACCACAGTAGAACCACACACGCCACACCACAGTAGAACCACACACGCCACACCACAGTAGAACCACACACGCCACACCACAGCAGAACCACACACGCCACACCACAGCAGAACCACACACGCCACACCACAGCAGAACCACACACGCCACACCACAGCAGAACCACACACGCCACACCACAGCAGAACCACACACGCCACACCACAGCAGAACCACACACGCCACACCACAGCAGAACCACACACGCCACACCACAGT